>NW_003315411.1:0-137985 GCF_000151505.1 Trichophyton verrucosum HKI 0517
CTGTTTTAACAGTCTAGTTCATTAGAGATTGATTGGATTGATTGCTAACAAATATACAGCGTCTACGAGAAATAACCAATCCTGCTGCTTCTCCGTCCGCTACACAAAAGGAAAACCCATACCACCACCTACGCATCACCGTGACCAGCGGAGGATGCCATGGATTCCAATACCTGATGAGTCTAGAACCTAGCTCAAAGATCAGCGAAGAGGAAGACACCGTTTTTGAAGTTGAAGAAGATACCCCAGACGCTGTACCGGGTGCGGCAGCTGGCCAAGCAAAGGTCGTCATGGACTCGGCCTCTCTCGAGCTACTATCAGGCAGTACGGTCGATTACACCACTGAACTTATCGGCAGCCAGTTTAAGATTGTGGATAACCCGCGTGCCTCGAGTAATTGCGGGTGTGGAACGAGTTTTGATATCAAAGAATAAATATATAAAGTCGACGCCACGGATGCCTACTACCTTTGTCCATGTAATATAATCGATTGACGGTGCCGTATCATGACCTACGCACAATTTCTGGATTGTACATATTTAGCACCTATTGGCGTACTATGATCTCTTCTCAAGTATGATACCAGCTAGAAACAGGACACAGTTTGTTGCAGATGATATTCTTTTTTTTCTTTTTTAATTCCATGCGTACTGAATCCAGCAATTAATATATCAGTAAAATAGTAAAATTCCAGAATCAAAAAGAAATAGAGAAACGCCTACAAGACTGGCCAGTCCATTGCGTGTCCAAGGAAGCATAGAAAGATATAGTAAACAGGGCACAGCAAAACCTTTCTCTTTTTCTCGTCGTAAAAACAGCCTAAACAGGACGTTGGTCTAAGCTAGACATTAATTCCGTTCCAAGCCAGCCCAACCCCCTAGGCACGGAACACATAAAAGCAGGCGTTAAAGCGTAAATGCATAGATATAATGCTCTCGTCTGGTGTTCTTTCCCCATTCTACCCAGCAACGCAAAGTGAGAAGTAAAAAAAAAAAGTAATGGGTAGATGTTCGACTTAGTAGGTTCTAGCGAGGTTGCGTAGATACCAGTCAACAAGTCTTCGTCCGGCCTTAACCTCGCTAATGTGAATCAGGTTTCCCTCAATGGCATAGTCAAGATCTCCCGCATTGACAGCTTCTCCTTCTAACAACCCACCATCTACCCATCGGATTTGTCTGCTTCGCTGCTTGTTAATTAATAGCCAGGCGCGAAGTTGCTCAGCATCAACTTCCAGGAAACCAGCAAGTTTCTTCAAGTCCATGGTCGTGTAGAGTTTCAAGTAAGACTTGACGGTAGGGTTGAACAAGGTGTTCTTGACTTCATCCATGAAAATGGCGGTTTGGTGATCGACGGGGTCAACGTTAAGGGATGGGTTGTCAAAGTCTGGAGGGGTAGGGCTGATGAACTTGGGGCAGGCAGAGCGGAACAACTCCTCGAAAATGGGGAGAGCATCGGGACGGCCGCGCTGGAGACGGTTGAATTGGTCTCCGTACTTCTCGCGGATGGCGGAGTGGATGGTGTCGTCGAGACGAGTGGGGTGGAAGGCAACGCAGATGGCAATGAGAGCGTACATCTGGTCGTTCTTCTTGGCGATGGCATCATAGCCATCACGACCCTTCTGGAAGTTCTTCGTCCGCGAGACGTAGACGAGGATATGGCTGAACATTCGAATGGCGTCGGCATAGCGGCGCATCATCATGTAGGAGAAACCGACATAGTAATATGTGGTGAAGTGGGCGGCCATGACACGGGCAAACATGGCTTTCTTGTTCATTTCGATATCATCCAGTGTCTTAAGGGCAAGACTGAAGTCTCCGAGCAGACAGTGCACTCGTAGGAGACCGATAATGGAGAAGTATCCCAACATCCGGTACAGAGGACGAGATCCATACTCTCCGGCAACGGCCATGGGGTCCTCATTTCGTTTTATAGCTGCAAGCTGCTCATTGATCTGGGATCGCTGAATGAGAGAGTAGAGTACATTGAGGACCGAGTAGCAGCCCCATGTGTTTGGGTTCTCGCGCAGTAGCTGTGCTTCCTCTTCGTTTGATCCAGTGCGAGCCACTCGGTTTCGGTATCTGCAGAAGGATTCGAATTGGTAGATGAATTCATCAATGACGTCCCAGGCCCAGAAGTACTATATTATCCATACAATGTCAGACCAAACTGTCAAAAGCTTCAATGTTCATATCCTAAGTAAATCAACTACATACCGATGGAACTTCCAAATCGACAGGGCCATCCGAGTTCAGGATATAATGGAACAAGCTACAGTAGTTATCGTAGCTTGCAAACTTCGTCTCCAACGTAGCCTGGTATTCCAGTGGGGTGGCAGCAGCAGCTAGCTGGGCCTGCAAGTCTTGTGTTTGTGATGTTGCGCCTAGGGAGGTCGTTCGGTCCAGTTCACTCATGCCATCGTCAAAATGTACCTGCTCCCGGTAGTCATTAACGAGAGCCTCCTCTTCGACGTCAGACTCATCCTGGAGATTCGGTGGCAGGCGCCCGCGGTTGTCTTGCGCCATTGTGTGCTCGTTGGTTCCCGTTGTGTGCGTGCGTGTTTTGTGTGCGCTGAGTTTGACCGCAACCCAGTTTTAGCAAGACTGGGGGTGATAGTACTGTATTTATCTGTTGAACAGATGTCTCCCTGCTAATGAGCAAGCTGTATCTGAGTCTGCTTTCGGGCCGACGTCGTCGTCTCGTTCAATTTCTGCGTTTTGTTCGACTTTGTTCGGTTTTTTTTCGCTTCTTTTTTTTTTATCTTTTTTTCTGCTTATCTTAGTGCGGGAGAGTCACGTGATTGGGTTTTCGCGCGCATAAATTAGATGTTATTAAAGGGATACGATTGAGTATGGAGGAAAGTACTAAGCGTCGAGGAGAAAGATAAGATGAGCCTGGAGAGAAGTATGCAGATATGCCTAGTCCGTACATTGTGCAATTTGTTCTGAGGCAGAGAGCCGAGATAGATAGAAAAAAAAGAAAATATTGATGAAGCAGAATGCCAGACATGAAAATCACAGCAGATATGCTAAATGCCGGGGTAAAGTAAGAAAACATACAGGGTATCAAAGAAAAGATAAAATGGAGAATTGTTGGATGAATGCTACAAGCTTTTGTGTGGGCTGAGAATGAAATAGAGATAAAATGGGCAAGGAGCGTGCAAATATTTGATACCCTCGTCCTGACTGCTAGACGGCAATGGTGTTGTTTCGCCAGCTGATTTTATCTCCCAGAGGCCCATTGCTTTCCATTTCGTCCTGGTTATCTGATTCCTCTTCAGAGTCGTCGAGATGGAGCATCTGGAATCGATTGGCCATGGGGTTCAATGGTTTAGCTGTTGGGCGTGATGGGCCCCTGGTGTGAACTTCTTTGATTCTGGGAAGAGGATCGGCACATTCGTCATGGTAGTATTCGATCCTCATGATACGGTATGGCATGCGAGACATCATGCAGTTATGGGCGAAAGTGGCCTTTTGAACGGAGTTGGTGGAAATATAGACGTTTCCGTGGTTGAATGAGAGGCTGACGATGATGAGGTTATGAATATGCTTCATGTCCTCGCGGATCATGGCCTCGGTGACGTTTGGATGCACTCCGCGAATGATGAGGTTGCGGGAGGCTCCGTTGGTCATTTGAGATGCAAGATATGATGACAGTGAGTACTGGCGCTCAGCCCAGGATACATCAACCTGGAAGCCGTCAGATAATGTAGCTTGAGCGGTCGGTCAAGGAGTCAAAACTTACCGGTCTATCGAGGATGCATAGATTGCATCGTTTGGCATAGTTATAAAAGTCCTGTGCCGCCTTGGTATCTGCAAAAGAGACACTAGCCATGTGGTCCCTAGATCGGAGGAAGACGTCCACCAGAGCACCTCCTCGTACAGCTGCGGTGATGTCTCTGTGAGTAGCTCTGTCAGGGACATTTTTGATAGCCACGGTTCGATTCTCGCTTCCGTTTACCGATTGTTTTGGAGAATCATGCGATATGCCGGGGGTTTCTCCATGGATAGGTATCTCCGACCTGTCATCACTGGAGAGCGAGTCCTCATCGTTATGATAGTAATGGTTCGTCGATGATTCAGTATGAGTCTTTGCTGGTCTCTCACTGTAGGTTGTTTGATGAGTCCCGGAGCCTGATCTAGAGGCTGGTGGTCCTGCGTACTTATAGGCCAGCTCAGGTGAACCTGTTAGCGATGTTGGCTGCTGGGTTACTTGAGTGTTTCCCCTGTAGTAGTGGGCCCCATTGGCAGTGATGGACTCTCCCTGAGAGCCAGCAGGATCTTTGATGAGTGTCTATTCCGAGGTGTCAGCGTGTATAGTTCCCAAGACATATGGTCTGGCTCACTTCTATAGACGACTGCTCCACGCCGCCTTGAAAAAGAGCCCGTTTCAGATTCTCTATACCACGAATCCATGAGTATCCTTCTCTGCCTTTTGACCCTAGCCTGTGGGACTAGACATACCATATTCACGACATCTGCGGATCTATAATGGAATTGTCCCACTTGGCATCAGCAACAAGCTATCCATGTCACATCCATCCAGGAGCCCACGAACCATATCATCATGATCAGATTTCAGTATTGTCACCGTGTGAATATCAGCAGGCGTATCGAAGCCGGAGGACGAAGCATTCTGCCAGCAGGTGACGTCGGGTCAACTTGTCAGTTTCAGAGGCCAGGGAGGTAGTTATAGTCAAAGCTTCATTTAATTAACCGAGAGAGCAGGGTGATACGCACACAATCGGCCCTACCATGCGGGAACAAGAGATACGAGTCAGCCGTGCGACCCTGGGGGAGTCAAACAGGATAAAAAAGAAAGCAGCAGACGTGGGATCTGGTAACGTCGGATATCCAACACCCGCAAGTAAACACATTAAGAACCAGGGGACATACCGTCTCAGCAAGGTCTGGAAGTACTGCTTCTCAATTGTCACATAAGATGCCATGGTCACTGTCTCTCTCTCGCTGCCTGTTGACGAGGGGGGTGTCAGTCGGTCTTATCTGCAAGGGGGAAAATGATGAGAATGGGGAGAGAGAGAGAGAGAGAGCAAGATAACACGAGGGCAAAGAGCTCTCCCTCTGCGGTGGGCGCTAGGGCGGGCGCCAACAGCCAACAAGCCACCAGGGGGCCGGCGTTGCGTGAACTAAACTGCTGGAGAATCCCGGCCGGTGCATGGGGATGTCATATGCCATTTTGTTGCCGGCAGCATGCAGGGTGGAAGACTTACTTGCTGGGTTGCTGTGCTGGTGGGCGGGAAGACGAAGTTGATGCCGGTCAAGCAAGTCTGGGGAAAGCTCTCGCCCTGCATTTAACTAACTAGTTATTTAACTAGTTAGTTGGCTAGCTAGGTACGGAGAAGTTTAGCTGGAGAAGGACTAGGGATGCCCCTGATACGAGATGAAGAAGCTTATCCGCGATGTTTAGATGCACGAGCAGACAGATCAGTGGCTTTATATACACTGCTGGATAGTTAGCAAGTACTCCGTGGTTATCTATAACTAATGTACGGGCGTTCTGCGAGAGAGCAGCCAGCCGATGAGCCTACCATCCGTCCTGCTACACGGCGGCCCCCCTTAGCTATCCACACGGTCCTAAAACCTACAGTGGTGTATAGCAACTAACACGTAACAGATTAACTGTTTCGTTAGATGGCAATAACCAGGTGGAGGCCCTTCTGCAGGTGCCGTTTTGTAACAGCTGGCGAGTGGCGGCTCCAGTCAGTCGTTTGATAGATGGCCTGTCTGCAGGGACAAGACGGCCCCTTGCTGATAACATTGATGGTTAGCTGCTTAAGAGACGCCTTCTGACTGACAACTAGGTTACAGTGTTTATATAGTTAGTTGTTATGCATCTCAGGGCACTTCGTTTTTATCCTTTACATCCCGCTGCTGAACCACAGTCAGGAGTCAGGACCCTTGGTTCCTGGCGCAAACAAGACCATCCCAATCCACGGTAACCAACTCGAGAAATATATTCCTAATCACTAACTACACTAGTCACTCTTGGTCAACGCTTCGGTTGCTCGATGTTGACGTCATGGCCGCCGTTTCGCTTCCCCTGGGCCGACAGCCAAAACTCGCTGCGATGATAACGGCAGGGTTTCTGCCCAATATTCCAGCCCCTTCTCCAGGAGACGAACGGGGCAGAGGTTCCCTGCTCGGGCTTAAATAGTTACTGGAGAGGCAACTTATAATGCAACCAGTGAACAGTTGACCCGCTGATGGGGCTCTGCGGAAGAAGGCACGAAAGGGAGGATAACATTCTGTGATAGTTAACCAAGAGGCTCATTAATTGGATTGATAACTACTAGAGTTACATCGTTGCTCAGGTCTGAATGCTGCCATTGAGCCGGGAATATGAGCTCATAGACAGCAGACAGATAACTAGTAAAGCTATCTAGCTTCCAGCCAAAAAAATTCAAGTGTGAAAGAAACTCGGCCTGAATCCCTAAATAGGGGCAAAGGGAGGGGGTATCAAATGGTAATTGAGACTTCAATCCTGCTTCTGTTTTCGGGACAATCTTCCATCCATAAGGCATTACATATGCACATGTATACCCATATATACTCGTCCTCAACTCAGACAGCTCTGACTAAGTGAAGTGTGAGGCCGGGAGCTGTGAAGACGTCGCCTTCAACTTATCACGGCCCGCATTCTCGCTGTCTGTGTGACTTCAGCCTTTCTCGCTCCTATAGCCACGGCATGCATAAAAAGGGACCTCCCAACTCCGGGGGTGAAAACTGTCATCAACCAAATATGGTCACTGTTCAGCTCTTTCAGTACCTATCGACAAGCTCGACTGCACTCCCCTTCACCTGCTGATTGGTTCCGATGGTGTTGGCTGCGGGCTTGGGCTTCTTGGACATAAACAGGACGACTGAGATGTAAACAGCCGCCATTATAGCTGCTATGATGCAGTATGCAATGACACCGGCTCGAGGAACACCAGGGTTTCCGATTCCACTGAGCTTCAATCCTAGTCCACCGTTGATGACAGCAAGGATAAACACGCATCGTCCCAGCCAGGCGTGCAGTATGCCGTGAACAGCGCGAGTGCCAGTCTTCTTGAAATGAAGGTGCTGAAGCAGTCCTAGCGCCGGCTGCAGGAGAATGACCCAGGTCATGATGATGATGCCAATGACGGCGTGGGTGGAGTTGATCTTGTTCAGGTCTCTGGCCAAGCTGATTCCAAGGGAGAACTCAACAACCGCAGCAATGAGCGAGACTATCTGGAGAGGAGCGTGGATGTGGGTAACGGTGTTCTTGCTGGGAACAAGATGCAGAGTTAGAGCAAAAGACGGGAACATGAGCAGGAAGAGAATCGACATGATCAGTCCATGGGCAGACCGTCTCGCAATGCGTCCTCCATCAGACACCACTGTACCGGCCGAGCCAGAGTCAGGGGTATTCGCGTTATCAGAGCCAAACGGGTTGCCGTCCTTGTCATCTCCCACGGCCTGGGTCAAGTCCAATTTGAACGCTCCCATGTTGTCATGTATCATCAGACTCTTTGCAACATCATTCGACTTGATAGATGCACCCAGTTTGACGGCCCAGATCCACGAACTAGCTGCGTCTGTTGGATCCATGCTTCCCCCTTCCCACTTCAAACAGTTGTCGCAGCGAACATTGGCCACCATACGTCCCTCGGTGATACCACTGCCATTGAGAAGGGTGACCTGTGTCCGGGAGTTATGTTCCGGCATGAACTCTCCCAGTCCTGCTCGGGCAGAGAGCGTGACGTTGCTGGGAGTGGCCGCCGAGTACATCATGAAGATGTTTGAGCCGGCCATCTCGCTGCCCTGGCCTAGTCCAACCCATTCTACGCTGCTCGGTGCTCGGATCTGGAAGTAGATCGGTCCTTTCTTCGTCGCGGCCGTGGATGTGGGTATATTCACCCGGAATCTAACGTCTCCTCCGTTCGGGGGTCTGAATTGGGCAGTCTTTGCGGCGTCCACCAGGGACACTGTCCACAGCGTCAGTAAATAGGTCACTGGTGACTTATGCAGTACATGTAATGCACCAGCCTCGCTGGACTTACCGGCTGGCAGCAGGCAGGCTGCCCCTGCAAGAAGGGACTGGAACTTCATCGCGGTAGTTATATATGGTCGTCTCTTTTTCAAACCAAGCTTGAAAATATCAGCGCATCAGCAGCTGCTTGTAGAAGCCCTAGCCAGGAGACAGGACCATCCCGAGATATATATATAGTTCTTATATTTGCCAACTAATGGTCTAGCTAATACTCTCCGACCTTGAAACTCGTAACAGGGGACCGGCCCACGACAAACTTAGCCCTCAGCTCGGATAAAGAAGGTCTATACACAAGCTAACAGGGTTAAGTTCTGCAAAAAAGCAAGGGAAACTCAGTGACACCCTTGAAGGCGCCTGTACATCCGTCGGTCACATCCAATTACTGCAGCGGCTTCTCAAGGGAGTCAGCCTGCCGACTGTCGTGGGCCGAGTCAGGGGCGTCCGTCATCCCATCCCAAGAGACTGGCTGCCATCGTTGCACTGCCAGCCTGGATCGACTGGACGGCCGAAGGACAGCCATGTAACTACTCCGTAACTAGCGAAGTATACGCAAGTCCCAGGGCGCAGCCTCATCTCTCTGAGAGCTGCGACTCTTGCGGCCCTTCATGGCTTTCGGGACGGCCAGAGTACACCTGGTATACTTAAGTACATCCCTCATCAATGCGTGGCTTGCTGGTTGTTTGATCAGCTTTAGATCGTCTTATCATGTATCTTGTCGTTGTAGCGTGCTCCATCGACCCGTCTCTCCCCACAGTCCGTCAAACCGGCCAACGAGACGCTCAAACCAATGACCACCCGTCGTTTGGTCAGACTGGAGAAGATACGACGGCTTGGTCAAGAAACCCCTGCGCTACCCAAGGGCTAACTCGAGAAACCGTGTTCCCGAAAAGACTGCGTCCCGAAGTTGGTGCTTGCTAGCGAACGTACATGATCCGCCTCTCTCTATAGCGAGGAGGCATGATAGGCCTCTTGTGTGTTCAAACATTTGCGCACTTATATTCTTCTGTGATCTTCGTACCCTCCGTATCAACTGAGTGCTCCTGACGGGTTCGGTTAGCAGATCCCTTTCTCGTAGCAGATTGCATGAGACGCGTGTGTTCTTTGCATGGGTTTCTTGAATATCAATCGCGGCGCTTCTTTTTCTCCAACAGGGAACATGGAAAGAGTCGGCGGCTCAGATACATAAGCCAATATTATTCAGTAGCTTCGTTAACAAGTAAATAACCAGTCCTTGAGATTGAAGGTGAGCACGTCTGATTTGCTGACTGCTGGCCTTGGAGCTGAGTGTGTGTGGATGCGCGGGATCAGAGATTCGGTTCGCCCCTTGCAATGAAACACGAGCCGTTTGCATTTGAAGTCCCGAAGGCGTTCTTCAGGGATCCAGGGGGTCGTTCTAACCGCCCGCAGTCGTCAGTCTAGTGTGATAGTCCCCTTGGCCAGCCAACCTGGTTAATTAATGGTGACCTGGAGGTGACTTTTGATCGATTCTTGTCCACGGTTCGCTCTCGACCGACATGCAGACAGGAATGAAGTTTCGCAAAACGCCCAGCGTTCGTCCGTCTTTTGAGCGAGCCGCGCAGTCAAAGACCGAACATCTTGGTCATGACCGAAACCTGGAGTAACGCCTTCGCATGCTCCTTCATCCTCCTCTTCCTCTTTGCTCCATTTGGGTGTTGAGCTCCGAGTCGCAAAGTTCGGGGCTATGAGGAATCAACCTGAGTGATACAAGGACAGGCCACTTCATTGGTAACCATGCATGTCGTTCTGGGCTCGACTAATAATAAATAGTTAGTTCAGCATGCCGACTGGTGGCAGCATCAAGAAGACAAAAAAGAAACGCAAAAGCAGAGGAAGAAGCAGAAATAAGCAGCTGGGGACTTGCGCTGTTCCCCCGGGATCCGCCAGCTGGTAACACAGCCTCCTCGATATTCGCTGACGGAGTGCCCGCTGATCCTTTCTTGGACTATGGCATTGAACTATGCGCTGCCAACAGTCATACCAAGAATACTAGGCTTCAACAAGCGTTCAAAGCAAGCAAGGGGGAAAAATTGATCGCAGAGAAGATGCATGTAGCATGTCAAAGCCAAGTTTGCACCCGGATTTGTCATGCTGACGAGAATACCACCCTACAGGCCAGGCTAAATTGCAGAGATGTATGGTGTATGTGTCAATAACGAGATCTATTCAAATGCTGCATGCAGTGTCAGCCGACAGTTCGGGCGATGGTGAGGAATCATTCTTGGAGTTTGCTACCGGTGAGGAGTCGGGTAACCCAAGGCGATATCCAAATTGGCCCATACCCAGTTGTTATTACTATCTGCAAAAAGAGATGTCAAACACAATGGAAAAGAACTCCGCAAGCGCCAAACCAAAGAGGGCTATGTCAAGAGCAGATTGCACTTCTAGGATTCTATGATGCTATGCCTTGCGGGAAAAGAAACGTTAGGCCAAGCGACGAGAGTCGAGGTGGCCAGACATTTCTGACAGCACACGAAGATTGAGACATGGATTCCCCGTGCCCAGCGAACCTTCTATACCTGGGCTGGAGAAGAGAATTGCCACGGCGCTTGGCTATAGCTGCGCATCATTCAGCCATGGCCAAGGAGTCGGTAGGAAAAAGCTGCGTTTGCACATCACTGCGCCATTCCCCATCTGTGGATCCCGTTATCTTTGTCTTCAAACACAGTCGCGGCTCAAGATGGCTTTGACGTCTTTTCCAAGATGGTTTTCATCATCTCATTACCAACGCGGACCGCTTCAGGGAATCTTGGAGCAAAGTAAGACTGTATCTTCTCAAACCTGTCACGGTACGACTCAAAGTCTCCAAAGGATACGCATTCTGACCATGCCTGTGGGAAAAAGTCTCGTTAGCTATCTATTGCCCTTTCAAGGCTACAAAGTTACAGCGGGCCAAGAGGGAGGACTGTATTAACTGACTCGAGCTGCAAAGGTAAATTCAAGGTCATCAGAGCGGAATGTGTTGTCCTCTATAGCGGTGTCAATCACTTCGTCCAGAAGTTCTTCGTTCTGAAACAAGTACTCTGTAACTCCTAGCCAGAGACGGAAGAGCTGTTGTTCTCAACTTCAGTAAAATTATATCAAAAGAGAGCCAAGGGATCAGACTAACAGGAGTTGAGCAAATCATATGGTCATAAGGGACTATCCCTAGTTTCCACCAGCAATCGACGATGGCAAGTAGGCTTAGGTGATTATTCGGCATCCTCTCTGTGCCTCCTTTTGATAGAGAAAATCTATCAAGGACGTTGTCTTGGAGCAATAGATCTTGCCTTGCTGAATTGCTCTTAAACACAGCAGCTCTAGCAGTCTTGATTCTCTTTGTCAACTCTTCCCGATGTCCACCCAACATCAGCTTATACAGCTCCGTTACTGATTCCGCATACTGTCTGATCTGCTTTTTGGCAGCAGGGTTGAGAATGGCAAGACCAGCATACACATGCCATTTGTTTGCATATATTCTCAGTGTGATGTTGATTTTAACGTTCTCGATCCCTCCAACATAACGGGGAACTTCCCATGGGAATTGGCTGTTTGCATGCCATGCTGTTCCCATGCTTAGAAACGCAGCGTGCGTGACTGCTTGGGTATCTGCGGTAATCCGATCATGCATTTCTCCACTGAGATAGACGTATGTGGATTGGAAGGACCTGAAGATCTCTTCAACGAACTTCAAGCTTTCGTTTGATGCTCTATGTTGAATCAAGACCTAGCGATTATGCATTAGCTAGGCACCCGGCAGGACCACCGGAGTTGAGTCAGATTTACCAACGGTTGACCCTTGGGGTTGACATTTGGTCCGTGGAGTGAGTGGCACGATAATATCTCGACGTCACTGGGGAGATACTTCTCAAAGGCTTCAAGCTCAGGGGCCTTGCAGGAGGTCTGGCCTCCTACAATCGCTCCAACCTTCGTCGCTTTAATTCAAATACTGGTCAGATATTTCCTGAAAAAGGAGGTAACTCTTATTTTGGGAGAGGACATACACGGTCCATATTCTTCAACAACAGATGCAATGAACTTCGCCTCTACGCTGTAGATAATGTAGTCGCTTATTCGGGAAACGAGGTGCCCATTGGGAAGTATATTGATATTGGTCTACGGGGGGTATAGAAAAATATAATAGATTAAAAACTAAGAATATATAGAGGAGCAAAATGGGTTAAACTTGGATGGGAGCAGCAGCTGACGTACATCATTTGCAAACTCCTTTCTCAGTTTTTCATAGCTGGTCGGCTTATCACAAGCGTTAATTCTATGTCACGCAGGTATATTAGCGGGTGGTATAATATAGCTAGTAATTCTAAGATCTGTCTCACCAATTAGTACATATCCAATATAGAGAGATATTGACGTTGGTGAGGGAATGGGTAGGGAAACGTTTTCAGACAAAATAATTGTAAGGTAGCAGGGTGTTTACATCAGTGACGGCAACGAACCGATTCCAGCCACAAGAATAGTGGTAGGAGGGTTACATTACCATGCTCGAGCCAAATGCGCTCATGTCATCAGAAGAGTGGGTGTATCGTGGACTGGAAAAGAAAGGACAGGAGAATCTTACCAATTGAAGAATGACAAGAGCAAGCCCAGAATGATTGAGATTTACCTCCAGCCAGCTTCACTCAGACGCTGGGCATACATCCTGCCCATGTCACCCATTCCAATGATCCCAATGGACCTGTTGTCTCTGCTGGCACCCGCCATTATAAAAGGCCTGCTTTGTGGTAGTCTCTGGCAATTAATATCAAGGTATCCGCGATAGCTCTTTCTGACTTGACAATCAGCAGGCCAAGTCTGCTATTTATCAACCCTCTTCCCCCGCGAAGGAAGCTCAACGCTTTACTTCCTCTCGATCCAACTTGAAGCTGCTGTTGAGAAAAGGAAGGAAAAAAAACACAGAAGGGAAAAAACGTTTGGGCAGTTTTTGATTTTACTTTATTACATAAGCCAAGTATGATGAGTCACTGAGTTTCCAATCATGTGACTAGGGCACACCCACTCAAGCCCTAATTTGTATGTTTCTTGATGCTTTTTTGAGATTTGGTCGTTCTTTTCTGATCTTCTTCTTCTTCTTCTTCTTCTTCTTTTTTTGCTCCATCCACAACATCCTCGAACCATTGCATCATTCACAATGGCCCCAAAGAAGAAGACCGACGCTAAGCCCGCCAACGAGAACGTGTCCCTTGGACCTCTCACCGGTGATGGTAGGATAGCCCATCTCAGCATACTTGCAGCACTTGTCAAGAATTGGTTGCTAACTATGTCGCTACCCAGGCGAGAACGTTTTCGGCGTTGCCCGTATCTTCGCCTCCTTCAACGATACCTTCGTCCACGTTACCGATCTCAGGTCCGTATATCACTTGAACCAATCTTTGCAACTTGAGTGCTGTGTCGGATGCGTCTTAAATATCGCAATCTGGGGTCAAATCTGATAAGAGATAAGGAGCTGATAATTCTATATACAGTGGTCGCGAAACCATTTGCCGTGTTACTGGTGGAATGAAGGTCAAGGCTGACCGTGACGAATCCTCTCCTTACGCTGCTATGTTGGCTGCTCAGGATGTCGCTGCCCGCTGCAAGGAGCTTGGAATCAACGCCCTCCACATCAAGATCCGTGCTACCGGTGGTACGTATAGCAATATATCAACACAGTCCTGGCAAGCGGATGTGCAGATTCTTACTTTATTTACAGGTAACGGAACCAAGACCCCCGGCCCCGGTGCTCAGTCTGCCCTCCGTGCTCTCGCCCGTTCCGGTATGAGAATTGGCCGTATCGAGGACGTCACCCCTACCCCATCCGACTCTACTCGTCGCAAGGGTGGTCGCAGAGGTCGTCGTTTGTAAATATTTACAGCCTTTTATCTCCTGGTTATCCGATCTCTACGGTTGGTATCAATGGCGATTGGGAACAAAAAGGATGGAAACAACTGGAGAATATCTCACGGTATCTCTCTTTTGTTCTGTGGATGGAATAAACGCGAAGAACGGCCTTTATCGCCTGGTCTTCTAAAAATTTCCCCTTTTTCAACCCTGCTCTTCTAGCGTTTGCAGATTCTAGCGATATTGCAAAATATATCTATAAAATGCAAGTGAAGATTGAGCAGCTTCAAACAATACTTCGGACTGTAGATTGTAGATTGATCATTGGACTTGTAAAAAATTGTGCTTTCTCATCGGTTTGAATATTTGACTAGTTGGGTGTCTCCATAGCAGGAATATATCGAGCGGGTAGAAACTCTCGTCGCAAACATTTTCTAAGAACCTACACCTACCACTCCGTGATCTTCAGGATCTATATACTTATATCAACCTTTCGCGTTTTAAGGTCGCATTGTATACCCGCATCTCATGTCCGAGTCTCTTCATCCCTCGCCTACGATACTGATCGATAACCTCCCCGCCAAAACGCTGGTAGGAGTCGACCTCTTGGCTTTCACATCAGCTCCAAATTTCCATGGCATAAAAGAACTCCCGCCTGGAGTACACATACTTTACACGGGCACAACTGATAGCTTCTCATTGCGAAGCGGAGAATGGTTTACTGTCCCGGATCCTAATGAGGGTGAGCAGACTGGCTCAGGTGTCGATGTTCGGCTAAGGCATTGGGACAACTCCACAGAGTTACTGGCCTTGGTAGACGAAAGTAATGATGAAGGGAGGCAACACGCAATGCAGCAGCGAGCTAATCTCAGTCGAATATGGGCTGCTGGTGGGCTACTGTCATATAAATCTCGAACGCACAAGAAGGACGACCAGGAAGAAACCACTGATACCACACTTGCACATGGCGAATGGAATGGCCTTTCAGGCTATATAACTCCGTCCGTGTTAGAGCGAATACTGGGTCGCGCAGAGCTGGATTCTGAAGGTAGACCAAGGTGGACTATTTCTTCCGGAAGCTCGGCTGCGAGAGATAGTGACAAGATACCCGGTCTCGCTAGTCGGGGAGATACCGAAATGCGCGGTAAATTGGTAGAAGATGAAAAGGAGCTACGATTCTTGCCGGTTGATTTGAAGAATACTTGGCCACCTGGGGCTGTGGGACGTGATCGAACAGAAGCAGCTCGGGATCGCTCATGGGCACTGGGGAATATATGCGAATGGGCTACAAACAATAGCAGAGCCACAGGAAGAATTATTAGTGAGGACAGCCTGAGTGAGGGAGAAATGCAGATTCTAGGTGAAATGCAGATTACATTTCTCACTGCATTGACATTGATAAATTTCTCCTGCCAGGAGCAATGGATGAGATTATTACAGCTGATATTTACGTGTCAAAAGGCCGTGGAGGAAAGGCAACGCTTCTTTATAGAAGTCCTACGTCTCCTGAAGCTACAGCTAGCGCATAATGACGATGTCGAGGGAGGTCTGTTGGAAATGGATGGAGACGATGGTAATACCGTTGTGAAAAAGATCTTGATGAAGTTTAGGAGGATAATATACGATGATTTGACTGCCGATATATCGGCAGTTAAGGCAGAATTTATCAAACTGGAGAAATGGGCAAACGAAGAATACGGGTGGGAGCTGGCAAAGGAGTCAACCGTGCGAAGGGGTATGGTCGAATTGGAAGACGGAGAGCAAGTTGAGCTGGAGGTCAACGGGGCTGAAGAAGAGGATGAAACGGGTGATTATGCTCCGGTAATTGTTGACCTCGAAGAAGCCGGAGAGCTTGAAGCTGATGAAGTCGAGGATGTCGAGGATATTGATATGTTGGACCAACGCATGTAGCTTCACAAAATGAGGTAAAAAGGCCCTATACTTATCAATCAACCCAAATTTTCCATGATTCCCGTATATCCTCTGGTATGCAAATGGGATATCCTTGAACAAGTGAGAAAGTAGGATTTAATATTTTAGGGCAATAATCTGGCCTATTTATTCTATGTCCCAGACATTTCCCGTATGCTGGAGCACATTTTTTAACATCAACCATTATGGGGCAGATACAAGCAGATATAAAAATCCCACAAATACTGCGCCCAAAAAAAACACCCCGTCCCCACAAACCCGTCCATTTCCATTCCGTTTAACGGTAAGATTTCTGGTATCTGGCACGGGCACCGGGACCACCGAAGACCTTTGGCTCGCAACGTCTGTTATCGGCAACGAGGAGGGTTCGGTCGTACTGAACAAGGGCCTGTTTGAGCTGGTTCTTGGAGTGTTCATCAACAAATTTCTGGTAGTAGGCGACTATCGACTTGGCGATGGCTTGTCTGATAGCATAGATCTGGGAAGTGTGACCACCACCGGTGACGCGGACACGGATGTCGACACCGGCGAATTTGTCAAGGCCGACGATGAGGATGGGTTCGTAGACCTGTGTTGGACCATGTTAGAAAATCCGATATTCAAATCCTGCCGCATTCCTTGGTATCTATCTTCATTGCGAATTCCATCTCTCTTAATTGTGATTTTTCGTCCCTCCGTATTCATTTTGATGCAAGGTGATCTTCCCCTCTAGCTCCATTTCGTAGAATTCCCATACGTAGATGTGTCCGTACCTTGAACTTGAGGAGCTCTGGCTTAACGAGCGCGAGCGGCTGGCCGTTGACCTTGATGAGACCCTTGCCTTGCTGTGTCGAAAAATTAGTGATATGTCCGGAAATCGTCTTTCAGTATTGTCCGCCAACGTCTAATTCGTACCTTGCAGTGGGCGACAGCGGTGGCTATATCGTGCGAATAATTATCAGCATTCACATTTCTTCGATATTTTTTCCTTCAGTAGACTGGCTTCGAAAAAAAAAAAAGTACATACCCGTCTTCTTCTTGCCGAAGCATTGCACGCTGGGAGTACTGGCCATGATGAATGTTATGGCAGCGTTCGACGTGCGGGATACGGTGGAAAAAAGCGAAAAGTTGTCTGCTCGTTCACCGTCGCGATCGCTGTGAGTTGAAAATTATCGATATTGAAAGTTTCAAGGTGTGGGAGTTCGCTTAGTGGGGATTTAGGGTAGAGTCACGTGATATAAGAACTTTTTGGTTGAAGCAGAAGCTTCGCTGGGGAGAAGAAGTCCGCGACGGCGCAGGTTCACGAGGAACAGCGACACATTCGGCGACGAGGAGTGATAACAGAGGATATTTACTGGCTTGGATAACACTGTTAGGCTGGCTGTTATTCGTCGGGAGTGAGAAGTCTGCTTTTTACCGGGCCATAAAGTGTGCTGGTAGCCATGTCTCAAACGATTGGAAAAGTACGCCTTGCGATCCCAAACTCGGATCAATTGAAGCTGCAATGGGTGTATATATCATGCTAACTGGTTACTGTGAAGACGCGTTTGGCCTATTCTCGAACATGGCATGCCATCGATATCGGATCTGACCCCCGAAGTCTGGGCCGGGTGGCCTCGTCCATCGCGATGTTCCTGATGGGGAAACATAAACCGATCTACGATCCATCTACAGACTGTGGTGATTATGTCGTTGCTCTCGGATGCCGCAATCTTCGTACTACGGGAAAGAAGAGAGCTCAAAAGCTGTATTATACACACAACACCAGACCGGGAAGTTTGAAGTCGATGTCTATGGACCAGATGATTGAAAAATGGGGAGGCGCCGAGGTCCTGAGAAAGGCTGTCAAAGGAATGCTGCCAAAAAACAGACTACGAGAGAAGAGAATGGCTCGGTTGAAGGGTAGGTACCGTTCTTTACTTGCACATTAACTGCTCGTGGTGTTGCTTATCTACGAACTCTGCTAACTCTTAATTGTCGAAATAGCTTTCGAAGGACTTGAGCACCCGTATAAAGAAAATATTGTCAAACTCAACGGACAAAATACCTCTATTACAGACATGCCTGAAGTGCGTGAGGCACTACAGAATGCGAAAACGGAAGCTCTCTCGCATTAGCCACGTTTGATATCCTCTTCTTTTCTCTTTCCCCTTGTCGAGCGCATACGCACGGAGTCATTTATTGGGCCTTTTTTCTTGTATTATTATACTACTATCCTTCTCCTTTGTCAGGGATCAAGGAGATATTTTGATGTTAGACTTTATGTACCATAAGTATACCGATTGATATCACCATGGATTTATTACCAAGATAGTAGTCACAATCTATCTGAGATAGACGTCGAAGAACCTCTCATCTACTGGATATATATTGTACGTGCATGTACTCCAAAGGATGATATTTTTTTACAGCTTTGACTTCTCTTTGACACCTTCTCGTCCAACTGTGCATTTGATGAGGCCACTGGCGCCAGAGCCAGGCAGGTAAACTTCAGCGTCTTTGCCAGTGTTCTTCAAGCCCTTATGCCAGCCCAGATCTGTATCAAGCTAGTCAGCAACTGTTCTATACCGGCAAATATTCAAAGTGTCCGACTTACCAAGCTGGAAATAATGCTTATTGGGCAGGCTGAGCTCGGCTGTCTCCAGGAGCGGCTGGGCGGCGAGTATCTGCTCTCCCATCTTATACATGGTATTCTGGACGCTCGCACTGTTGTCACTGCTGAAGATATCCAGTATGATGCCGCGCGAGACTTCCCAGGTAGAATCAAACTTGGCAGCCGAACCATGCACTTGCTCCAGGTTTGAGAATGTTGACCATGTCCATGCCGAATCGACGTCTGTGCTAAGGATTCGGTCCCAGGTTTCAGGTAGAGTAGTGAACTCGTCTCTCACGAAGCCATGAAACTGCGAGTTGGTGCTCTTCAAGACAGAGAGGCCAGACAAAGACGTCCTGATATCGATCCCCTTGCCCTTGGTAACGGTGACGTCTGTAGACCGGACCTCCGAGGCATCCTTGAGGAAGGAATGCGGATGTGGTTTGCCCTTGATATTCATCCGGGACCACCGCTGTGCCACTACATTGACATGCGCTACACGGATATGGCTGTACTTCTGCGTGAAATGGTCTCCCACGATTGAAGCAAAGAGCTCCGGCGGCGTCACTGGATTCTGCTTTGCCAGGATATAGATGGTATTCTTTATCGAGTCCGTCGCTACCACGACGCTGTTGTCTGCCTTGGTGTACCTGGTAGTTATGCCGCCGTCAGGTCACCGTACTTCATTCTCCGCTTGACTTGGGAACTTGTGAGATACATACGAGACATCGATATCACCCTCGAGCAGGCAGCGGACGGTCATCTCGACCACCGTCTGAGTCCCTGCAGCCTCGTCCCGATGTACCTTGTACACACGAACATTCTCCTTGCCATAGCGAGCTGCGGTTAACCTGGACGCCATCTTTCAACAATGTCCGTGTATAACTAATTCTGGGACTGAGCGACGGTGGGCGAATATAGCTGGGGCTTCAGGGGGAGGATATCAACTGGATATATTTCTAGTAAGTTACAGACATAGACCCCCAAGGTAACTACGGGAGGTCCCCTATATTTATACATGAGCCATGCACAGGACGATGGCGGCATTGGCCTATAACTAGCTAAGACTAAGGCCCGCCCTTCGCAGGCTTGAGGTTGAAACCCAGCACGGAGCTCCTGCACAAGGCAATGATGGCGGCTGGTTCCGTTGGCAACGGGGCAGCTCTGCTCCAAGCTCCGCTCTCCGCTGAGCGTTGAGCTTCCGGCCTCTGCAAGGCCCCTGGTCAAGCGGTGGCTAGGAGGGAACTAACTAGCTAACTAGTTAGTTGAACCGTTAACTACCGTGTACAAAACATCTATGAGGTCCCTTGGTAGTTAGTTACATAGCTATCTAAATAATATTTGCCTGCTATCAAGACACTTTGGCAAAAGGGAGCCATGCACTGCTCTATTGGCAGCCCGGAAAACAGGCCTTATTTCGAGACGCCGCAAGGATTCTTAGCATGTAAGAGCTCTGCCAGCTAGTTATCGGCCAGCTCCGATGGCCGCTCGCCTGGCGATCGCCGCGGAGGCGTCGGCGCCGGTTGTTGGCGCCAGACTTTAGCGTAGTTCGTTATCTTGTGGCGTTGAGTTTGATACCAAAAGTTGGGGATGAAAGGAGAGCGCCCTCTCGTTGCATGTCGGTGATAGCAAGAGGGGTTACGGAGTACTGACTATCTATAGAAAACATAGGGCGAAAGGAAGTTCGTCTGAGAGCAAAGTAGGAGAAACGATAAGGGTTTCTTCAAGGATATCATACACTATATGCATCAACTGCATTGAAACCCCGAAGCCTGCTCCTGTGCGAAAAGAGTACATGCATGAATCACGGATAGCACCAAAAACACCAGTAGATCTTCACGCCGGGGGTACTTTGAACCATGGAGGAAATAAGAGACAAACGAAGAGAAATGGCAGAGGAAGGAAAAATACGATGCTCTACTCTGACATTTCAGAATCGGAGACGGACTCGTCCCCAACGATGATTCGTCTAACCACGCTCTTGTCAAACAACTCTAGTGCGAAACGTCGAGCGGATAACCGGAAGTGATGGCTCTCTAGGATAACAAGGGTCTTTTCAAAAAGATCGATACGCCGAAAGCAGTCAGGACGATTCGTTTTGAGGCTGCCGTAGTGAAACATATTAGAACCCTGCCAGAACTTGCTGCATAGAATGGGTAAACATACACTTGTAGATCTGCTGCCGCCTTTTTAGCAAGAACAGTATTCCCCATATCAATAATAAGACCGAGTATCTTTTGCTTGAGCGGATCGGAGTCCTTGGAAGCGACTTTGTATCTATTTCTCGCTGCCTTGTCTTGCTCGGTACGAGCCTGGTATGGCTCGAATTTAACCTAGAACACGTTAGTAGCTGAGATTATCAAAAAGATTTGGCTGCTGAATATAACCTACCGAATATAGCTTGCTTAGGTTCAGTGGCATGCATGATCCTAATGAACGCCCTCTTTGGTCAACGGCCGCATCCCACCCTGCCTCGATTAACATCTCAAGGCCATGCTGACTCCTGGATACTAGCCCCAAGACAAAGAATGCGGTGCCACGCATGGTCATAACTGCTGCATTTTCCGCTATTTCCACTATCCTTTCCACAATATCCGTCTCTTCTAAAAACGGTGCACTGAGCTCCATCGAGCCTACGTTCCCGATCGCCCATAGCGCCCCCTTAACCTTTAGTAAGACCTCCGCATCTTCTTCGTCAAGTTGAAAATCCCGTAACGTTGAGGCGAATTCGTAGAAATGGCCGGACTGCTCTAGCAGCTTGCACCCTTCTGTTGTACGTGCAAGTTCTCGGTAAAAATGCGGTGGCACAAGGCCAATATCTTGCATCTCAACTATATCGTTTAGCGCTAAGCTGTTCCGACGTGGTTGGTCAATGTACGCGCGAGACAGCGAGGCCTCTACTAGTCCAACGTACGCATCGTTTCTTCCTAGAAACCAATCGTCCATCTCCTGGGTGATATAGTCGAGGCCGTCAAGATAGTGGTACCCGACCGATGTAGATAAGAAACGGAGTAGCAATGGGGCACCTATTTCGCCTAAATGATCCAAAGATGGACGGCATTTGACGACATACTCTAGATAATCTCTCTGATTGCATGCTTCTTCCAGTATTTTGACGGCAACCTGACAGACAGTGACATCCGGGTCATATAGCTGGGTCACCAGAAGTTCGATTACCCATTCAACAGGCGATCCTTGCAACACTTTGCCAATGACGTATTTTCGTAGCAGCTTTGTGGAGAAGATACGGATATCCTTTGATCCTGTGGTGAGAGCCTTTGAAAGAATTACTCTTAAATGGCTTTCATGTGTGAAATCCATGTTTCCAAGAAGGGTTTGGATGAGGTCATTCCGGTCCGCTAATTCAACTATGTGATAAAACATGTTGAGCATATGCCATCTTTCCATCATCTGTATGCCGTTGGGTTCACTGCTCAGAGTTCCCAATAGCGCAAAGTATCCGCCACTTAGAGTATCAGCCATCTGTTCTCGGGAAAACAATGGCGACAAGGAAGTCAGCCCGCTCATGCGGTCAACTTGGGCCAAACATTCCGCTATCTGGCGCAGAAGCTTATTCTGGGCTAGGTATTTTGACCCTTCCGGGCTTTGCACCAGACAACGCATCAAGGCACAGCCAGTTCTGATATACCGTCGATTAGGCTTCGTGTTGCGAACCATTGAAAACCGATACTTAAACGGCCGATAGAAACCAACCAGTCGCTTTATGAATTTTGAGCCTTTAATTGCTTCATCTAAACGTTTTGGGTTCGTTAGTGGCCCTTCAATAATGTTTAGGATAAGGTCCCATTTCCACTTCATAAAGTTCACGGAACTGAGGACGTTGGTATCCAGGATTGCGGTACGGAACTGTGCTTCATCCATAGTGGAACTGAGTTTGGATTTGCTCTGTTCCCCAGGAACCAAGGAGTTTGGTATCTCGGTACTGACAGAATACCGGCCGCTTACATCTGATATATCATCAGACCGTGTCATTGTCCGACTAATGCTCTCCATTTGGTATATAGTTGATGTTGAAAGATGCTGGTTGTCCGACTTTGCCTTTATTGGAGACGACGATGGGAGAAGGCTGGGGAGAAGATGAAGATTGGAGCACATAGATGAGGGTAGGCTGCGCTGAGCACGTCTTAGAACCTCTACAAGGAGTAAAGTTGTTTTCCGTTTTAGAGAAAGGTCGGATTCGTCTTCAATTAAATCAGATAGCACCTAGTCATACTGGTTAGCGCTTTTTCTATACGCGTGGTTGCAAAAGACAAACAAACATTGATCAATCCTGCCTCCACCAATAACGCTAGTATGAGTCCGGAGAAGTGCGCTGTTAGGTCAAACGGATTATCCTCATCCTCGTAGACAGTGCGGGATTGCTTTTTTTCTTGTTCCGACTTCATGTTGGCTACTCGGCCATATGTCGTGAGCCGTCTTCCAGCAAGAAATGATGATGACCATGACGGTGGTTTGATGCGGAGAGCGTCGAATATTAGTTCTAGAATTAGATCTCTAGACTGGGGGTCTGGGAACTGTAAAGAAAGAAGCAATGACTGTAGGGGTCTCTCAGGGTTTTGGGCCAGTGTTAGTATACCGGGCCATGTTTTTAGCATGGCAGATATGGCCTTCGCGGAAAACTTCAATTTCAGATGACGATCGCTATCCGGAACAGTCTCGGTAAAGTTCGCAAAAACTGAGTTCAATTCACATCCTGCTCGAAGGTATTTCCTGCTTTTCGGGGCATCCAGGACGTGGACAAAGCCAGCTGCCAAACTCTCGGATGCGCCAAATGTCCCTTCACCCAGCACATCATTTAGGGTGCCAATACCGCCAGCAGAGAATAACAGAGCTGGATCTTTGACGAGGAGTTCAGCAATTGTCATTATGCAGATATTACGCAGACGGTCATCTCGATGCTCTGCAATCGATACGAGTGTTCGTACCACTGACCGTGAGAGCTCCTGAACACCATCTTTGACATCTAGGAATGCACGAACGAATTTAAGGGCCTGCTCTCGCTCCATGCTGGCTTTAGATTCCTTGACAAGAGAGAGCATCACTAGTTCATCCGTATGCAGAGCCCTGATCACCTGGATAGATTTCCTGTCTGCAATTGCGTGCCGTGTTAACCTGTAACCGGCCGCTACAACGTCACGGCTCTCACTCAGTAGCATGACTTGAACCCTCAGGCCAAACACTGACCATTCCAGGTCGTATTTCAGAGTAGGGTATCGTTTGAATAAATCCACTAGGTTGTTTGCTCGATCAACATAGTAATCTGGTGACATGCCCTCAGCTTCTAGTTCTTGCAGCGTCTCAGAAAGTACAACTGTTGGCGACTCTGACTCGCTATCCTCTGCTTCAAAGCTTTCCCCGGTTGCATGCGTAGTTGCTCTCGATGGAGACCGGCCTGGTCCTGTATTAAAAAATGTTGACAGTCTCCTAGCCTCTGTGGCTTCTATTGGTGTCATATGAGCCCGCATCAATTCTTCCTCGAGCTCGTTCTGAAGCTGTGCTATTTTCCGATGCGAAGAGCTGAGCTCCGACTCCACCCTTAAGCGCTGCTCCTTTGTCTGCTTCATATTCTTCGCCAGCAAGGCTTCCAGCATATTTTCCGTTCCAGTCTTTATCTTTATTTCTTTCTCGATCTGCTCACGGATAATGGCCTGCCGTTGCTCCGTAGTAGCAGCTTCAATATCACCAGCACCATTTCCCCGGACATGGCTAATCGACTCTGGGGGGCGTGGGGTCGCATTCCTCGATATACCTGAATGCCTAAGGTCTGAGCTGAAGCTCCCTTGCGTGACATTGGACGGGGCTAACGAGGCACTTTTCGCGCTGAGTGAAGCCTGGGTACCTGACGAAGAGAGGCCGCCGGGGTGTCGCGACGTAGTAGCAGAGACGGCATCGTGCCAGCTCCCGTCGGCAGACTCATCATCAGCACTAGATGATGAGCGCTTGTTATCGCCAAATACACGATATTGCGTGGGCGTCGCAGAGGTTGCTCGGTCGTGGAATGTCGCCATGGATCTCCATCTAGCAGCCCCCGGGGGGTTCACTGTTCGAGTGGAGAGTGCGTTTCATGCATCGGTTGTGTATGGGGGGGTATGATGCGACTTTAGTTAATTGATACTAAAGGCCATCGGGGAGTCGCCTGTGTCGCTGTTTTCTGCGTTGATCTGGGAGCGAGATTGATCAATCGTCATGATCAACCATGGCGTTTTGCCTTTCGATACACGGAGTTTCCCCCACAGCCCAGAAGGAGTGACTAGTTTAGCGGGGTGACTCAGCTGAAGTGATGGTTATGTAATGAAACTCCTCTGGCACATGTGTTTATACTGTGATAGACGTCATGTGACTGTGGAACTTTGAGTATAAATCCACCGTTTGGTAGCGTGTTCGGTCATCGTCGTCATTTTTGATATCACAGTTCCCGGTTGGTGGCTGCTCTCAAAAATTTTTTCATTCCTTTGGAAGGGGATGATGTTTCCCCCCCGCTTTTTGCCTTTAGGATGCTATTAAAGACTGCTAAATACCAGTATTCTCAAAAAAATTCATTCTTGATGACTCTACAATAAATAAGGAAGTTCCAAAAGAGATCAATATACTGCTAGGTTCTGGCTATCTCTACACTTTTTAAGCCTCGATGAGTGACTCCGGTGCTGCCTCAGTTGTAGGAGTGGAAGCGGAGGACATAACCGCAATATGTACTGGTTTAATCCAGTTGGTACAGTGTAGCAGCTGTTCTAAGCCACTCAAGGCACCCGTAGGGCTGCCATGTGGATGCACAATTTGCCGGCCATGCATACCACAGACACACCCTAGAACCAATATCACATACCCTGGAACTGAGGATCGTAGCCAGGGCTTTTTCTGTCCTTCGGCGTGTTCTAAATCTCGGAAACCTGGCCTAGATTTTATACCTGAGCATTGTTTGGCAGACTGCAATCGAGACATCACCCTCGGCAAGGTTGTAGATATAATAAAAAATTACGCAACCGCCCACTCCTCTAGCAGGGATCCGGGTCATGATATTCCTATTAAGGTTCATATATCTAACCAACAGACCAGCCCAGAGGAATCAAGTCAAGAGTTCTGGATTAAAGGCAGCTGCCTAGTTGGAACATACAATCTCATGGCCAAGGGACTTATTCCAGTTGCTTCTGCTGTAAAGTGCACATTCAATGATCAAGACCAGGAAAACTCGATGGACCTCGATGCGGAAATTCTAAGGGAAATAAGATTGGCTGTGACAAAGGAGCTTGACTGTCAAGTGTGTTACTCTTTAATGACTGACCCATACACAACTGTCTGTGGTCACACATTTTGCAGATCATGCGTGGCTCGGATGTTAGATATCTCGAATCTCTGCCCCGTATGCCGGAGAAACTTACCGATGATACTACCAGACGATCCTGGAAACAGGGCATTGAACGCTTTTAGTTATTTCATATTCCCGGAGCGAAGGCTATCTCAAATAAGAGGCGTGCCAGTTGAACAACCGGGTGCATCCAAAATCGACGAATTACCTCTATTTGTATGCACGGTTTCTTTTCCATCTATGCCCACCTATCTGCATGTTTTTGAACCTCGTTACCGGCGAATGATCCTACGAGTTGTTGAGAACGGGACCCGTCGATTTGGCTCGGTTATGCTCAACCAAACCGGCGAGCGTACCGGACAATCTGAACCTTGTGTTCATGCTCGATATGGAACGTTACTTGAAATTGATCGGCTAGAATCACTACCTGGAGGCAGGATTCTGATACGTGCTACTGGCCGGTACAGATTCCGTGTTCTTTCTTCCAGAGACTATGATGGTTGCAAGATTGGACACGTACAGCGCATAGACGATATCCGAATCCCATTCGAGGAGATGATCGAGGCGGAAGAATTATCAGCCCCTAAAGAGGGCCAACATCCAAAGTGTCTGAATCTTCTGTCTACGCAGGAGCTGTTTCAAATCTGCACTAAGTTTGTGACAAAATCCCGTTCCAGTAGTTCGTCCTGGCTTAATGAACGGCTTCTTTCTGGATATGGTGAACCACCAACGGACCCAGCTATATTCCCTTACTGGTTTGGAACTGTGCTTCCAATAGCCTCAAGTGAGAAATACAGCCTGCTTTCGGTGACAACAGTTCGTGGCAGGCTAAAAATATGTGCCGATTGGGTACGACAGATAGAAAGAGATAAGACAGTGTAAGTTCATGCAGTATCACGGTCATTTTGTGATAGTATATTAACAATCTAAAGATTACGAAGTGGCACCAGAAGTGGCTTCCCTATATCGGCTCTTGTTCCATTCATGTTCATGTTTTGCATATGGTTCCTACCGACTCTCATCTCTGCGATATTGGCCATCTTTGGCTTCTCAACACCCGAGGAAAATACCAACATTACTGCTACTACCACCGCCACTGCCACTGCACGTCCATCACCCTTTACTTATTCATTTTCCGTTTTCCTATTTGATGTCTCATTCACATATTATCCATCAGGCTCTTCATCACCTCGGAACATACAAGATACCCCTGGCTTCGTATACTCTGGCTTCAGAATATCACAATACTTTTCCGTAAATTTGCTCCTTGGAGGATTTTTGATCATTTGCGTGGCGAGGATTTTACGCCATTTTATTGAGGCGATTCACCATAATCAACGAGCTACAAGGCGTATTGCCCCTGGGGCCCTTACCGCATCAAACCCTAGCGAAAACCATGGCGATTCCAACCATGCTACAGAAGAGAGCAATGCAAATGATGGAACCAGCGTGAATGGCCCTCAAAACTCGGACATTACAGACCCAGTCGAACCTGATGAATAATTTCAAAAGCATTTGAGGTTATATATAACGATGATGAACAGAAGATATGGCTTTGGTTAGGGCATTTTTACTATGCAGAAAAAAAGGCGTTTCTATTAATTAAGCATATGTATTAATATCAATAGCATGCATTGGATGAAAGCAGATAATATCTTATTCTACCATCCTGTGGCTAATAGCATGAAGAGCTTATTACGGCAACCTTTCTTTACTTTAATTGATTATGGGCATTTACATAATTAGATCAACTGTAAGAAGGTTGATGAGATAAATCGAGCTAACACCCAGACAGATTAAGAAGATTCCTGTTGAGTGCTTTCTATGCAAACGCCTATATAACTCCACGATCAATGAGAAACAATTGTATGTTTTTGGTGGTTATAGCGCATTTTTTTTTTTTTTTTTTTTTAGTCGTCGTTGTCATGATCAGCCATTTCCTCATCGCCAGGCGCATCAGTCTCGTTTTGACCCTTCTCCAGTTCCTCGACAGAAAACGGATTCGTGTATTTAGAATCAATCTGAGCCCGATGCCCTGCTCGTTTGTGCGACTCTTCTGGGATGGGATCACGTAGCTTAACTTGTATCTGATCAACCTGGTCTTCCTTAGCGGTAGCTCGGGTTGGCGCCAGGCCAGCCCGGGCAATCTTCTGAGAACGTTCCGGCTTTATACGTGTTTTTGAGATGATCGGGTAATAATATGCAGCTTTTTGGTTTAATCGGAACATCTCACGTTCGCCTTCCGGTATCTCGGCTGGATCAAATAATACTATGGAAACGTCCTTGTACTTGTGCTCCGTGTTCAAGACTTGAGTGTTTGTTGCATATGTTCGTAGCCTGTCATAGTGATGGTATTTATCCCCAGATGAGCTTTCATGGGCATAGTTTGATGGGCTGTCTCGGTCGGGGTTGGTCATGTTGAGACTTCGTCGGATTTGTTTTGTAGAGCTTTGCTTCTGTGGGAGATATAGATCATAGTCGTAAGGGATTGGGCCAGGGTCAGGATAGAGGGCTGGGTTTGCCTTGTGGAGTTGTGTTTTGGAAGTATGTTGTTGTAAGACCCTTGGTTCTGGTGATGATGGAATAAGTATAGACATGTCCATGCGGTCATCGCGCCGTCCATTGACTGGTGGAACGGGGGTTTTGTCAAACTTGAATTGTAAGAATCCACCGGAGTCAGGAAATCCATCCACATCTGGAATGACAGGGTAAAATCCGACAGGTTTGAGTTTTGGATTGTCTGGATGGACTGGGTTTGCCCACGCATCGAGCTCCGCTTTGGTTGGTGCTAGACCCTGGATCTGGCTCACGGTGTCTGGACCAGTGTGCTTGCTTTTCGGGTAAGCAATATCAAAGCCCTTTTGAATGTACTTCTTGACGTATGTAGGATCATCGCGGGTTGGCTTCGGCTTTGCTCCCTTGCGAGGACCTCCAATGAAAACAGATCCTTTTGAATCGATGCCACGGGCCATTCCACTAGATGCGATATACTGTGTTCGTCTTAAGAAACTGACGTTCACATTCTTTGGCGCCGGGTTCCTCAGCTGGTCCAACGTCATGAGAAGGGGCAAGTCAGCGGGATCAATTGGTGGTGGATTTTCTGGAGCCATGATAGCTGTATATCAAAGAGATATAAATTAGTTGTAGAAGTGACATAGTTGGGAAACGATGTAACATACCACTCTCGTCTCCCAAATGCAGGCCCGGTATGCCAATCAAATCAATTGGCATTCCACCCTCGGCATCAACATCAATGTTTGGCTCTTCCCGGCGCACCATATTGGACGCAAAACCTGCCGTTAGGAAACGATCCAGTCCTTCGTGAGGGATGTCTAGGAACTTTGGGGGCATCTCAGGTGGAGGGAGATCATTGCGATATCGCAGAGACGCGATGTACTCTTGATGATAGCTGCCTGACGGGCCGCTATCCTTTGATTTCGACATCTTTCCTATCCCTAGTATGTATCAGTGTTATGTTAAGATAGGTCCTTTTCTCTCTAATAGGAAGGTTAGTCCTATGCGGTTTGCGCCAGGTTAACGGAAGCTTGATGTTCACGGATCGGTACCTTTAACTTCGAAGCTGTCGGTAGCGCAGGGCAGTCGACGAGTATTCGTTGCAAGGCCTACACTTTGCCTTCAAGGAGCCTTGCTAACCTGTTCAAATGTGTGTTGAAAGAAGAATGGCAAGCTCCTCCTCCTCGTCGTCTTTCTTCGCCTTTGCTTTTTGCGCAGTTTCGCGGTGAACCAGGAGCTGGCATTCTGCCGGTCCCGTCCCGTCACCGCCCTTCGGATAAACTTGGCACCGGAGTCCTGTATTACATAATCCGGGTATATCAAAACTGGAGGACATTTCAAAGGAAAACAATAGAAGGAAGGCCTGGCTGAATTGACCAACTTAATAGGATTCATTCCAAATAAACCATCTAATTTCTACAATATTGCCTAGCATCAATAAAAGACCCCGGTATTACCATTGCCACATACATTTATAAGTCATTACCCTGCTTCCAAGTCGGTCATATTCTAGCCGACCGATCCAGCTTTCATTTGATGCGTCCAGTTTGCCGAAGACACTGGCGCCTTTCCATACAACCACCTGTGGGTCGAGTTCCCGAGGTGGTGTGCCAACCATGATATGACTTGCAAGGTCAGGATGCTTGAGTTGCATCCGCTCCTCAAGGAAAGCATGGAAGCCGGAAACAAGGCTGCCGCCCCCAATCACCAAGATGCCACCAATGAAGTCATTAAACTTGCGAGGGTCACCGCGAGCAGCGTGCGAAATAGAGGTAAATACGGCATCTTCAAGTGGCCATACTGGCAGGACATCATCCCGCATTTCAATCACGGGTAGGTTTTGGGAAGTCGACGGAGCGTTGGGTACACCACCGCCTTGAGGCCTGATAGGTGTCGACGTACCACCTTGGGGGTTTTGATTTGCTGCGGAGTCCGGGGTAGGCGATCCAGCTGCGGAAGATCGTGGAGTTCCGTCCAGATCCTGCACGCGGCCTATGACATTATGAGCTTGTGTGCGGCTAGGTGTAGCTTGAGGATCTGTTCCGTTAGTCTGTAAGGCTCCTTCAATGCTTGTTCCGTTGTTGGTTGTCGCCGGTGGAGGCGAAATAGAGGCTATAACTTCAGCCTGGGCAGTTGAAGTAGGGTCGTTTGGTAGTCTGTCATATAGATCAAAAGAACGCTTAATAAACTTCCTCCGTCCGATCATCTTTTGTGAATTATCGAAGATTTCCGGTTGGAAAATGCCCATGGGAGCCAGAATAATCTCGTCATACGCTTTAAATGTGTACTTTCTTGTGTCCTGGCCGGACACTCGAAGATGGAAGTCAAACACCTGCACAGAAACATTCGTTTCATTAAGAGTTGCGACATTCTTCTTGAGTTCCTCCGCCAATAAAAAGTCATATCGCCTGTTGAGGTTGATCTCCTCGTAGGGGAAGTGGTCGTATAGCATCATCTTTATAAACGTTTCCGTAACATCTGATCCGCCGAATTTCAAATTGACGCGGGAGTTTTCAACACACATCCCTTCTTCGACGCAGCATATCGACGACTTTTGCGCACCAACGTCGACAACGCAAGCTGCAGTGTACCCAGCACCGAATGTACCGGCCAAACTCTCCTGAACGAAACACACACGCCCAAAGCCGAGCTCACGCATAAGGGTATCCAGTATTTGAGTGACGTATAGCTTTTCGTAAAGGTCGGGTATGACAAAGACACAAGAATATTGGCCCCAGTCTTTGGTTTGTGACAGGTTTAGTTGGGTTTTCATCGCATCTTCCAATATCCGCGCAATGTCCAAAAACAGCAAGTTTATGCTGCTGTAGTCCTTCTCGTTACACCAACCATTCCGTAATGGCCAGTAGAGCTTATATCGGGGTATAGAGAGATCCGGGATCCTCAATGCGGCCTCCCCAACCACATAGGGAGGAGCAAGATTAGGATTGCTGGGTATTTCAGTCCATTCAACCCTCATTGCATCATTGTGCTCAGATATTGTTTCCGGCGGTGTTCGTCGGTTGTAATTTACCACCATCTCCTTGGAATTTGGTAGAGTTCTCCGTTTGTTTTGGCGCATACGTGCTTTCAGGTCAGAGCACATATTTGTATAGAGAGTGCCAAACTGAGAAGTGCCTTATTAGTCACTGCGCATACAGTCTCTAATGGGGTGGTCACTCACGTCAGGTCCAAACATTTTTTCCGGCTCCATCAGCTCTCCGTCATCCATTTTCAGGCGTTTCGGCTTCGGCTCACCCCCATTTTCTTCAGACTCGTTCATCTCTGATCTATGCGCTATAACCATAGGGATAGTCTTTGGCAAGGCATCACTTGCAAGACCTATGCGCAAATTCTGACTTCCAACGTGCACTACGATGGTCTTTGAGCCAGCCACTGCCTCTTCCTCCTCATTGCCGGCCTCTCCCATGGTGGTGTCTTGGTCTGCCTCCTCCTCTGGCAGCGGCAACTCATTCTGCTTTGACATAGCAAGGGCCCTATCCCGTTCCTTAGCTGCCTTTGCCATGCGGTTTCGGTTTTCTTCATTTTGTAACCGGTACGCGAGGAACTGGTCGTCTCGTTTCAAGTAGTCACTAGATAAGACATCAAGATAGAATTAGCCACAGCGTTCCTGTCAAATTTCGAGCCGCATAATGGACAATGTATCTATCTCGCGACTGCGTGCACCTGGATTCGCAAGCACATACGTATAGTAGTTTTTCTGATTGATAGCGACAACTTGCGGCCAGCTGGTCAGGTCCATGGAATTATCTGTCCGCTGGAGGCCTGTAACGCCATAACATTGAGCAACATGTCAGTAAATCGGTCCTGAGAAATTCGGTCCAATGGCTTTAGATGCTTGTTCTCACCCTCATCGCGCATCGATCTTGATTTCTTCCCCATGGCTGCAACTACCGTTGAGAGCGGTCCCGTTCTGCGCAAGCAGATCTATGTATCGGTACGACTGCGATCCTGTAAACCAATACCGAGGAGGAGCCCCAGGATTTGAACAAGTGCCTCGAGTCACCGTCGACCTGCTGGACCACAGGCTGGCTGGTCGTTGTCGCGGGCTGTGAGGTTGGGGGGGTTGGTTGGTGGTTGTTGCGGGTTTGGCGATCGAAGCTTGCTGGTTCGCAGCTTGGGAGTAAAAACGCCACTAGAAAGAAGAAACGTAGAAACAATGCGGCCCACGCCCTCACCTCTAATTTGTAATAATGGATAAAATATATTAACTAGTTATTTTTGCGGCCTGCTGGAAGCCGTTAAGAAGTTACTCTGCGCTGGGTTTCGCTCCGGTTGATGATCGTCTTTTCTTGTCTCCTCTGCCCTCTTTCATCAAATACCCCGGAGTGCCGTCTCTCTTTGCCCGCGCAGCCCAGTCAAACTCGGCTACAGTGCTTGAATCCGCAAACGCTTCTCCTGACGACGATACGACAACGGCTGTTGCCGCCCCCCTATAATCGCCCGGCCCCCTAAAACGCATCCAAAGGACATATCTGCTGGGCAAAGCCTCTCCGTTGCCGCCGGACTACGAAGCTATCTGACGGCCTCCCTTGCCTCTTTTTATACGCCCGCATATCCCTCTCTGGCGGTCAGGCCCTTACCCCGGACTACCGCCATCCCTTGAACGCCTACCACTGGGTTTAGCTGGGTTTCCGCAGACAAAATGGGTGGATCACTATCCAAGCTTGTATCCGGCTGGTTGTGGACAAAGAAGGAGATCAGGATTTTGATACTGGGACTTGTAAGGACGGCCACAAGCTTCTGCAGCATTTATTTCCAGAAGGAAGGACATTTCCGATATGGATGCTAACTGATCCTCTTGGATATAGGATAATGCTGGCAAAACAACTCTCCTTTACCGGCTAAAAGTACGCCCCCTCCCCATCCACATCCTCATATAAATAGCCCGTCAATCCGTGAAGAAAGTTGAGAGAAGCTTACATTCTTTCGTCGACGTGATATAGATCGGAGAGGTCGTTACTACAATACCTACCATTGGATTCAACGTCGAGTCCGTCACATATAAAAATCTTAACTTTAACGTTTGGGTGAGTACCCCTTAAGCACCTTGTCAGCGTAGCATAACCCCCGGGATGGTGGTAGCAGCAGTGTCTAACAGGTACGTGTGGATAGGATCTTGGAGGCCAAACGTCGATACGGCCCTATTGGAGATGCTACTACGCCAACACTGCAGCTGTAATATTCGTCATCGACTCGACAGACATTGAACGACTGGGTACGGCATCAGATGAGCTAGCTGCGATGCTCAACGAGGAAGAGCTACGGGAAGCTGCACTACTGGTCTTTGCAAACAAGCAGGATCAGCCTGGTGCCAAGGGAGCCGGTGAGATATCGGAGGCCCTGAAGCTTGGAGAGCTACGGGATCGAAACTGGAGTATAGTGGCATGTTCTGCCATAGACGGCAAGGGTATCAACGAGGGAATGGATTGGCTTGTGGTAAGTAACAGCTTCGCCTATACCGTTTATCACTTGAACACAGCTGCTAACGGTTGTCCTTGATGTAGCAAACCGTGCAGTCGGAAAATGCATGAATTATAACGAAGGGAGCATCTTTTATTTTGTGATTAGAATGTACCACTTGACTATATCTCTATGAACAGTCTATATACATATCGTCGTTTTCATTTCTCTCTTAGTTCTTACGACTCTTCGTGTTCCCCTGCTTCTTACCCCTGAGTCAATAATATTTAACCACTCCCACACTAAAAATACAAGAACTAGCTAGCAACAGCAGTCGGAGAGGCTCTTCTCCACTTACCAGCATCCAACAACCAACGGCTCTGGTTCATCATGATAGCGATAACAAAAAGACAAAAAAGAATGGGCCCGAGCCGCGATTCGAACGCGGGACCTCTCGCATATATACGTACTTAGGGTTAAGGCCCTAAGCGAGAATCATAGCCAACTAGACCACCCGGGCTTGGAGGACAAAGTCGTCAGTTTCTGTTCTTTCGGGGAAAGGGTGAAGTGCATTGGGAATATTGAAGGCAATTGGATGGATGGTTTTGGTAGGAAGACTGTTGTGATATGAGAGTTGGGGAAGAGAAGGATTGGCGGTCATTAAAAAGAAAAGTATCAATTATCATGTTAATACAGTCTAGAATAAGAGCAAGTCAAAGAAGAGTAAGAGAACAGAGCAGAAGGATAGAAAAAGGGAGATCGAATTAGGGACAAAAAAGAATGCAAAAGACTTCAGAAGACTGGCTGACAACTGCAATATGACTACTGGAAGCCTATTCATACAAGGGATGGCCACCCTCCCCGTTAAAAACAATATTGAACAATGGCACCCAGGTATCCATCCATTCCAAACCCAGAGGGACATTAATACGCAACCGACTGTACAGAAAAAAACAAAAATCCTTTAGATCGTCATCATGGATGCACCGACGAGGGTGGACAGGCCGATAGCGGCGAGAACCACGACAAATTCAGGAGCACGGAGACCAGCAGCAGCATCAGGGGTGCCTTTGTTGCCTCCGGAGCCTGGGGAACCACCAGAGCCAGTGTTGCCGTTACCGCTGGTGTCGGGTCCTTCAGCCTTGGATCCAGAGGACTGACTGCCAGGGCCCTTGAGACCTGGGCCATCACCGGCACCGTTCTTCACGTACTTCTCGGCATCCTTTGGAAGCTGTGGGAGTTTCTTCTCGCCATCAACATCCCAGGCAGGTGCTTCCTTGGCTGGGCATTTGCTAGAGCCACTCTTCTGGTTGTAACCGCCGTCACCAGAGGGGTTCTTGACCTTGGCGAACATGGTCTTGAGAGCGTTGAAGTCGGTGAGCTTGGATGGATCAGAGCTTGCACCGCCCTTGATCTCAACAAGACCGTAGTTGCTGGGTTCCTGGGAGTATTCGTAGACGAGACCACCAGAGTAGACGCCGGTCATCTCCTTGGAGTAGAGAGCCTCGACCTCGCTGAAGTCACGCTTGTTGATGTTGCAACCGTATTCAGACAAGAAGATGGGGATACCATAGTTTTCGAATTTCTTGACTTTCTGGTCCCAGCCGGAAGTCTCGAAAGAGGATGGAGAGCACCAGGAGTAGTCGTTGAAGGCGAAGAAGTCAGAACGCTCATCGTCAGAACCACAGTTCATGTAATGGGCAGTTTGCTCGCGGTTGGAGTCGACATCAGCCTAAAAAATTGTTAATTCTCCCGTCCTATTTCCAGGAATGATGAAATAAGTGACATACAGCAGAGTATCCAACTGGCACTTGTCTAAGTTTGCGCTCCTTGAGGAACATACGGATGTCACGGGTAACAGCCTTGACCCAAGGAGCAACGGCGGAAGTCTTGCCATCGTTGATGACCTCGTTTCCAGAGAAAAAGGCCAAGGTGTTGTCGTACTTGGCGAACATCTGGACGGTAGCAAAGATGCTTTGGAGGTAGACAGCATTGTAAGAGATTTCGGGATCTAAGCAGGTCAGTTAGCAACTGGCGTTCGGCATTCTTGAATTGTCGAGTAAGTCAGGAAGCGTACCAGCACGGTTGATGGAGTACTTGGGAGTGTTGACGTCAAGAACGAGGTAGATGCCAGCATCGGCGAGGAGCTTCATGCACTCGTCATGGTTCTTGGTGTTATCAATGGTGTAGACACGGATGGTGTTGAGGCCAAGTTCCTTGAAGTACTTGATGTCTCGCTTGCAGAGTTCGACATCGGCAATGGGATCGACAACCTTGGAGGAACCACCCTGTTGAGTGTTAGTCGTCATGCTCAGCGTTTCTGCTGTTGTTTATCTCTTTATCACGTACTGGCTGGTAGTCACTGTCAACATCAACCAGTTAGCATCCTCGCTTCATAAAGGTAGATATATATATAGCAGATACAGGGTAGCAGTTCTTACACTCCACGGATATAGAAACGCTCATTTCCCTTGAAGAAGGCTGTCAAGCCGTGTTAGCCGTGCCGTTTGTCTTTGTTGTGTATGTCTGGTCCCAGCCTACCGCTTCCCTTGATGGTGACGGGAGTGACAGAGCCAGCGAGGGCAGAAGCGGCCCCAAAGGCAACAGTCAAGGCAGCGATAGCGCCCTTCATCGTGAAATCAAGCTGAAGTCTAGAAAGAAGTCGAAAACGGATCTCACGCTTGAGTCCGGAGGAGCGGGAGGAAAACGCGGGCGGTTAAAGAGTGACGAGCCCGGGGGGAAGGAGACGCCTTGAAACGAGCGTGTATCTTGCTTTCCCGGTGATTAATGAAGGGGTCAACGAGCGAGTGAACGAAAGTAAAGAAGAAGAAGACGGAAGAAGAGAAAGTTGACGGAGGGAAGAAGAAGAACCGCAGAAGTGAGATGGCTGTCTCGCTCAGTATAAAAAGTCCTTGGAATCAGCCCTCGATGTTTTACTTTTTTTCTGATCCACCCAGCGCAAGCCGCGTAAGAAAGGACGATGGCAGGGCGGGTCAGGGGCTTGGGGGCGGCGGTACTTGAGTTTGCTAGCGACGCTGCACTGCGCAGCAGGTCACTAGTACTCCGTACTGGGGACTCCTTTGGGGCCATCGAGGGCCGGTCAGCCCAGTCGACGGGCCTGTCCTTGACTCAGTGACTGGCTGGCGGAAGCCCTTGTCCATGCAGCGTACGGTGGCGGTGGCACGATGCCAGAGAATAGTCAGTAACTTCGTCCAGTAAGTAATGTATGTAACTCCTCTGCCTCCAGAAGAAGCAAGGAAGATCTGAGGGAGAGAGACGGCATCGACGGGCCCCCTGATGATCTTAATAATCATGCGCAAGGGAGTGGCTCCTTGCTTCTGCGCTGTGCTTCTCCCCACCCTGTTTCATGCTGCGATGAAGCTGCACATCTCTTGGCCGGCGTCATCGTCATCAAGCCATCGTCCAGTCATCTGTTCAGGGGAACCACCAGAGACAGCGTCAGGTCGAAGGGGAGTTGAGTGTTGGTGCACCGGCAGCGATGGGCCGAGTGAGAGAGCTGCATAATCCCCAAAAATATAACACGCATGAGGATGATAAATACAGGAGAACAAGACAGATCCAACCATCTAAGCCCAAGTAGCATTGCAACATGCTATATACATACATGCATTGAGGAAGAGGCATGCTTGACAAATCATGCGTCTTCGATGTAATTTGCTGGCACACATTTGGTCAGACCTCCCTTCTCGACGTCCGCCCAGCCGTTACCGCTGTCCCGATTGACCAGTACGAACCGGTCGCCCTCAGACATGCTCCATTCAGCGTCGGTGCGTGCCTCGTAGTCATACATGGCTACCACATACTGCAGCTTCTTTGCTCCTCGTTTGGGGGCCACCGCGGGACCGCGTCGTTTTCCGGCGGCTGCTGGGTTGGTGCTGCTCGCCAGTGAAGCGCTGGAGGCAGAGTACGTTGACTCGGGACGGCCGTTGTCGTTGTCGGTGGCAGTGCTGCCGCTGCCGTTGGGGTTGGGTGATGCTGCGGGCGTTGGTGATAGTTCGACATAGGATGCCGGGACCAGGCCCGTTTGCCCGTTGGCTCTCACTCGCATCCAGCCAGAGCCATCTACTCCTGTTAGTTGACACCATATAGAAGAATAGAAAGAAGGATGTAACGCAAACAAAGAAAGGAGTACCATCTGGTTCAACAACGACAACGTCTTGTCCCTCGTCTACTGTTATCTCATCTTCTCCGTTGGCCTGGTATGCATACATCATCTTCCCGCCTGGCTCGGCAGGGGTTTCCTTGGTGTTGGTAGCAGATGGCGCAGGCGGTGCACTCACATATTGCGCCGGAGGGGGGGCTAATATCCTGTTCTTCCTTGGAGCAGCCACGGCCGGCTTCTTTGCGGCGGCAGCAGCAGCACCAGCAGAGTCTGGCAGCTCAGCTATCGCCGGCGATGTTGAAGCCGACCCACCATTGGCCGGCTGGCTGATAGACAACGCAGAAGTGGATTTGTTAATGGCATTAGACGAGTATCCTGAACTCAATGAGTTCATAGTATCTCGTCTCGATAAGGCTGGTAGCTCAGCTGTGCTCGGCGTTGAGATGCGCGGACTGATGTCCGGCAGTGTTGCTGGAGCCGCATTGGCTTGCTCCTGTCTCTCAGCCTTCAGCTTCTTCCGCTCCTCCTTTGTCTGTTCGCCGGGACATTCAGCGGGCACTTTCATCTCGCACTTGTTATGGCATGTATAGCCACAATCTCGACAGTCGAACCCCTTGGCCGAGAGTCCCCAGATTCTCTCGCCGCACAGGTCACAGTTGGTAGGAATCTTAAAGGTTTGAGCCCGGAAATTATGGTTCTTTGCTCCCAATGACAGGTCACCTACTACAGAGGAGACGGTTGATACTTCGATCTCGCCTGTCAGTCGTTTGCGGTCAAGTAGGTGGAGGTCTTCCTGTAAGGCAAACATTGCTCGCACGATCTCGACCTCGTCACGCTTATCGGTACCATCGCGGATACTCTGTCGGACCTTCTTTGCGTTTTCGACTTCCCGTCTCTTCTTGTCTGCTTCGGCCTTGAGCTCTTTCATCTGGCTCTTGCTCTTGCTCTGCAAGTTGCGGAGGAACACCTTGGCTGGCTCATCAATGACCATGGTGGGCTCATCGTGCCAGACAGGGCTGGGTTCGAACTGCATGTCTAACGGCTCCTGCCAGTGAGCTGTATTGTGGCGCATGAACATAATCGAATCCAGTCGGGGTTCATTGCGTGGGATCTCGGACAGGATGTGTGAGACCTGTTCATTACCCTGGGCTAATGTGGCCTTCTCCAGCTCTGCGGCCAATGTCCAAATGGCATTCAGCTTGTTCACTCTCGTTTCGTTCAAGTCCTGTAGGCCCTATACTAGTATTAGCAGAGGTAGTCAGTCTGAACTGGAGTCGTGGCCTACATTAAGCAATTCCGGTACATATTCATGGTAATATTTCTCCTTTAGTTTATTCGTGACATTTATAGCGATTAGATACGTATTCTACGGCCACGGTTAGCATCAAATCCTGAATGAGAAGAGTAGAAAAACGCACCTTGACATTATTCATCTCCGCAATCTGATTTTGGTATGAGAGCTGAGCTTTCTGCTTTCCATGATCAAACGAGCTCTCTACTTTCTTTCTTTTATTCTCGACCTCCTGGCAGACCCCATCATATTTCCCTTTGCTCTTTTTCAAATCGGCATACGATGCATCCCTTTCTTTCTCCAGCTTTCCCGCATAATCCGAATGATTCTTGCGCAACTCTTCCAGCCTTCCTGCAGCCTGCTTCAGCGGTTCCGCAACCCGGAAGACCAGGTCAGCTCCAAACTTGTCTCGAGCTGCGGCCTCTGCCTCCAAGGCAGAAAGTTGTGTTGTCCAAGTTGTCAGGGAAGCCGACTCGAGCGATCCCGGCGTCATGACGGGGGTATCTCCAACACTAAGTGTGCTAGACTTCTTCGACTTGCGGTCATGGTATTTGCGACAGAGGGCGGTTATTTTGGCTGCATACTCTTTTTCGATAACGCTGCGGTCGCGATAGAACTGCTGTATCTCGTCTAGCCAGTTTATACCGACGGAAACCTGGGTGTTGTCAATAATACCGCTGTTGTTGAGGGAGGGGGTGAGGAGGGAGGAGGGTCGTATGCTCTATCTCAAACGTACCCAGGCGTTGACGGGCTTAAAGGCATCCTATCCACAGCAATCAGCTAACAGCCTCGAACTTGATGAGACTCGAAGCGACTTACCTTGAGCTCTGCGCCGAACTGCGGATTAACCGTGTCTGCCATCACTCATGAATTTGTTATTCTATTTAAGATCTAGTCGAGTCAATGTCTCTGTTTATGCGAGGGACCTGGTGAATTCAGAGGCCAGCGGCCCAGCGAGCATAGAAAGCACCCGGTAGAGCAGAGCTGCAGGAGGGAGCATGCATAGCTAGCATCTGCTGGAGCTGTATATGGCTGTTTCCACTCGTCTTCTCTTCTTGCTGTCTTGTGTCTCTTCGTCGCCTTCTGGTGGTTGGTTGTTCTGGTCGCAACTAGTTAGTAAACCATGCGAGGCCCAGCAGCCACTTTCGGCGGCCTTCAAGCCACAGCCAGAGCAACCAACCAACTAGTTGACTAACTACGTAATCAGATCGGGCTGCAAACTGGAGACAAAAGAGATCCATCTGATCATATTAGGCATTATTATCTACGGAGTACAACCTGTAAAGCAGCCTCTCTACGGAGTACTGCTGGGCTACACGGCTCACTGGCTGGGATATGGTCTTGCTGGCAGGGAGCCGAAGAAGAAGCTGATGATGCCCGTTTATCTACTCCGTATATTTACGGGTACTCTTGAAAGAGCAAGGGAATCAATCTATAGTGGCATCCGCTATTGTGCTAGGATACCCTAGGCTTCCATCTCAATGTCGCCTGCCATTGCTCTGTAGTTTAATAATACTAGCTGTCATCGAAGGAAAGGACTCCATAGTTGAAGCAGAACGAGAAAAGGCTTAGCAGAGGCCATGCCATCGCTGTTCCTCCTCGTGTCCAACTGCTCCCTGCCCTTCTCTTAGGACTTTTGATATCAACATCTCCATATCTTTTTTTTTGATCCATCTCAGCTCTTGGGGGAAAATAAATATTATTTGATGAGTCAGCAGGCTGTTGTTCTAAATTTACAAGTGGTCAGGTGATAAATGTCTAAAAATATACCAATGGGAGAGCTCTCACCTATTAAAGTAACCAATAAAATCCATTCTATCGCCTGTCACACTTTTTAAGCTCAGTTCATGACTAAGCAGGACATCTTTAAGCTCCCTCAACTTCATCAGCAAAAAGACGAAGACGAGACAAAAACGCCAAAAGACGCTGTCGAGGCATCATTCGACGGTGCAAGAAGATATTTCTAACGTCAAGATAGTCTCATCTTGCTGCAGCTGTCTCCCAGATACGCTGCCTCGACGTTTGGCGGCACCCTCAATAACTATACCCAGCTTGCCAATCCCCCCCGCAACCCGATAAACAATTTCTTCACGCGGGCTGTTATCAACATTGCTCACTCAATCAATAAAAAGAACAACACTTCCCTAATTTTCGTTCGACATCCCCCACATCTTCCAAACCACCTCCGAAACCGATCAACTGCCCTCGAAACCGCGCGCACACCCTAACGATGGCGTCCGAAAATCCGGCAGCTGGTACCCCTCTTGCAGAGAGAGCTTCATTTGCAGAGCCCAAGGGGAAGGAGGTTGACACGAAACCAGAAGAATCTTCAGGAGGTGTTGAAGATGCCCAAACAGATGGTGCTGCCTATCGGACTGGAGCCTCGATGCTTCGTGACTCTGAATACACCGTCAACGTCCAGCTGAGTGACCTCCAGGCGGACCCAAACAACCCTCTATACTCCATCAAGAGCTTCGAAGAACTCGGCCTGTGAGTCGCCATCCCACCTCGTTCGTTCCCTGCTTTCCATCTTATATATTCGCCTCAGACTTATTCATACTCGACTACTTGTTTAGCGATGAGGCTGTTCTGAGAGGCCTGCGTCAGATGCGCTTCAGTCGGCCATCGAAGATCCAAGAACGCGCCCTCCCGCTTCTTATGTCGAACCCTCCACAGAACATGATCGGCCAATCTCAGTCTGGAACTGGAAAGACGGCTGCTTTCGTTCTCAACGTGCTTAGCCGTCTCGAAGTTACTCCCGAAATGATCAATGTCCCACAAGCTCTCATTCTCGCGCCTAGCCGTGAGCTTGCCCGCCAGATCGTTGGTGTCGTGCAGGTCATGGGCTCTTTCATCGAGGGACTGAAGATTGCAACGCTTGTGCCTATGGAGACGAACAGAAACCAACCTGTCGAGGCTTCCTTGGTTGTTGGCACTCCTGGAACTGTGCAAGATTTCATTCGAAAGAGACTGTTCAACACACAGCATGTCAAGGCTCTTGTGCTGGATGAAGCTGATAACATGTTGGATCAGCAAGGCCTAGGCGATCAATGCATCCGTATGAAGTCGTAAGTGCCCACTCAGTAATTCATCCCTATTCATTGAATGCTAATCCACTTCATCAGGTCCCTACCAAAAAACACACAGATAGTGTTATTCTCAGCTACTTTCCCAGACTCTGTCGTCCGATATGCACACAAATTTGCCCCCAACGCCAACCAGCTTACTCTCAAGCACGAGGAACTTACCGTTGAGGGAATTAAGCAGTTGTACCTCGACTGTGACTCCACGGAACATAAATATGAAATTCTCGTCAAGTTCTACGGCCTCCTAACAATCGGATCATCTATCATCTTCGTCAAGGTATTATCAGCTCTTTTATTCATCAGCAATCATTAGTACTGACTACGTTTTAGACACGTGCCTCGGCTGTTGAAATTGAGCGCCGTATGGTAGAAGAGGGTCACACAGTTGTTTCTCTTACTGGTGGTGTAGAGGGTCAGAAGCGTGATGAAGTTATCGACAGTTTCCGTAAGGGTACTGCCAAGGTGCTCATTACCACCAATGTCCTTGCTCGAGGAATAGATGTACAGACTGTTTCTATGGTCATCAATTACGTGAGTCTGGACCCGCCATGAAACATCGCTTAATAGCAAGTCTCGACTAACCTTTCTGCTCCACACTAGGATATACCCGAGCTGCATGCTCCTGGTGCCGGAGAACGTATCGCCGACCCCCAGACTTATCTTCACCGTATTGGTCGTACAGGGCGATTCGGGCGTGTCGGCGTCGCGGTCTCCTTTGTGTCCAACAAGGAGGAGTGGACCATGCTCATGGATATTCAGAAATATTTCGGAACAGATATCATGAGAGTCGACAGCAGAGACTGGGATGAGGTCGAGGATGTCGTTAAGAAGGTTATCAAGCCATCAGCCAAGTGAAAGTGCTGCAACGTTCACACGAAAAGACAACAACAAAAAAAAGAAATCATAACAAACACATCCACTCATGCTTTTGCCATTGCATTTTAATACGGCAGTCATCTATCTAGAGAGAGGAACGGATAAGTACTTCACGAACAGAGGTCGAGCTGCTCCACGCCGGCCTTTTTTGTACTGGAGATGGCAATGTCTTGTGCCTGGAAAAATAAATAGCTACGTAATGAAAAATGAAGTACAATGATTGAATGCATTTTATCCATCTCTTCGCTACCCCCATATACAATAATCATCAAATACGATCAAATTGATGAACTTGAAGTCTCATTTAGGTTATCTCCGGCCTTATCTCCCTTTCGTTACTAATCCCCAGCCGCCTTCCCCGCTATGGAAATACGGTCACTGGCAGTCAACACAGTTGAATACTCTTATTGTTACTATTATTTTTCTATACTGGGTTACCAAGCACAGCTACATTGTAGTCACAATGGTCGGTCTCTTTTCCAGTCATTGACTGCCACGAATACTAAAGAGTTGAATAGCCACACGCAGACTCGTCGTATTTCCCCGCGGGGTCCTCGAAGGAGGATATATATAAACAAGTCATACAGCAGACAAAGGGTCTGATAGAAGGACAACGGCATTGGGTACGCATCATAACAATACTGTGCTCCGTTCTCACGAAGCTAATTGAACCTGAATTGTTACTTTAACAGATAAGGTACTGCTCAACTTCACCCAGCAATTACCGCTCGCTGACTTAGTTCAGTAACACTGCAAATGTGGCCTCCCTCCTATGGCATGCCTACGCCAGTCTGCCTGCACCCTCATCCTCCGTAAACTGGGCAGGCTTCTATATTCGGGAGGATAAATTCCCCTCCTCCGTTCCCGAATCCTCTCGCTCCAAAACAAAGCTGCTCCTCGGCCCCTTCCAGGGTAAACCTGCCTGCCAATGGATCAATTTTGGTAAAGGAGTTTGCGGCACTGCGGCTGAGAAAAGGGAGACAGTAATTGTACCTGATGTGCTGAACTGGGAAGGACATATCGCCTGTGATGCAGACAGTAGGAGTGAGATTGTTGTTCCTATCCTAGTAAATGGAGAGGTACGTATTCAGTATTCAGCTATATTGCTGTGCGTATCTTCAATTAACACCGTCCGTAGACTGTTGCAATCATCGATATAGACTGTACCGAACCCTCCGGGTTTGACGAGGTTGACAAGAAAGGACTTGAGGAACTTGCGGCCGTGTTGATGGAGAGTTGTGACTGGTGAGACATTCAACATCTTTCGGGCTGGATAATTGCATATAGTATGGCTGAATAGGCTATAACATTTGGAAAGGGAGGATATTTGAAAAACAATTCTCCACATTTCACTTATTTGAAAATTATAGAGCGGCCTGGGAGATGGGAGGGTGTTTTCTACCTTCCCATGTAAGGGTTTGGTTCCTTAAAAGTCTCATCCTATGGCACTAGATCTCCAAGTAGACAGACACCTGACAAAATTTATTACATTGAACTTGAATGTCCACGAGTGAAATATACACTATCTCATATCATGAAAGTTATGGAAGCCTTGCCCAGTCTTCTATATCCTCGTCACACACTCTGCATGTATGTTTGACCTTGTACAAGGCTGGGTATACGATCATCATGGGTTGCATAACTAGCTGACCCCTCTTCGTATCCAGATATATATGGAGGCCTGAGATGTGTCCTAGGGCTTAAAATACTTAATACTTGTCTATCTGTTCAAGTTAACATCAAGAGAGTTATCAACTGATGGACTCAAAGCCGTACCCTCAGCCAGCTGCTGGCTTCGAGAGTCATACTCCGTTTTGGCGTACATCACCCCATAAACTGGATACTCACAGGTCCACTCCTAATTTACCATCTGAGTGTGACATCTTGATCATTGGTGGAGGGTACTCTGGTGCTTCTGTTGCATATCATCTATTCCAGGGGAATGAGGCACCACCAAACACGGTCCTGCTCGAGGCTAGACAGCTGTGCTCTGGGGCGACAGGAAGAAATGGTATGTTGATGTCTACATATGTATTCTTGATATAATAGTAACTAATAGTAACAATGAAAAAGCTGGCCATCTTCGACCTGAGATGTACGGCCATGCATCTAAATTCATTTCTCGCCACGGTGTGGAAGCAGCAGCTGAAATAGTCAAATACGAAATATCCCATCTCCAGATCCTAGCAGATGTGATTGAGCGAGAGAAGATAGACCGTGATTTTACCTTGACCAGGTCACTAGACGTCTATTTTGATCAAGATGTGATGGACAAAGTCCTCCGTGGTGTTGAACCCTTGCTATCTGACTCCTATCAACATGGCAAGTATGCTTTTATGAAGGACGCTGTGATTCGATTTCCCACAGCAGAACAACCTATATCGGAGGATGATCTCATGAAAACCAAGGTGAAGGGGGCAAAAGGGTACGTCTCTTTCCAAGCAGGCCATATCTGGCCGTATAAGTTTATATCCGGGTTGTTGGAAATTGCTGTCTCCAAGGGATTGAATCTTCAAACAAACACTCCAGTGCTGGAAATCAGTCCCAGCCGTGATACAGAAGGATTGTGGAAGATCACAACTGATAATAATAGAGGGACCATACGTGCAAAGAAGATTATCCTAGCGTCGAATGCGTATACATCTGCATTGGCTCCAGAGTACGTAGAGGCAATAATTCCCTGCAAAGGTTTATGCTGCCATATCGTTGTACCTCCTGCGGAAGATGGGAAGAAAAGACCACCACCCCTAGAAAACACATATGTTACTCGTCATGGTTCCGGAGCAGGAGGGTATCTCATCCCACGCCCAGACGGGAGTATGATCGTTGGAGGAGCAAGTCACACATTTACTCCCTTGCTGGAGCAATGGCATAACAATCCGGATGATGGGGCCTTGATAGATATTGCCAAGGAGTATTTTGATGGGTATATGCAACGGACCTTCATCGGCTGGGAAGATAGTGGTGCATATTCTAAGGAAATTTGGACTGGTGGTAAGCCATTCCCCCCTGTTTTTCCTTTCAATGGACTTGATTCGCAATTAGTTGATACTAATAAAACTGATTGTTCAGTAATGGGGTATTCCGCAGATTCCTTGCCCCATATTGGCAAAGTACCCTCAAAAGATGGCCAGCTGATTCTTGCTGGGTTCAATGGTCATGGAATGCCAGTATGTTTCTTAGCAGGAAAGGCTGTTGCAGCGATGGCTCTGGACGACAGCGTCGCCTTTGAAGACACAGGCTTGCCTCGGGTTTATAAGACGACTATTGATCGCTTACAACCGAAGTATAATGATACTCTACAACCGTGAATGGACGTAGGAATGTAACTGAGAATTGAGTCAGGGAAGAAGAATAAATATAAGACATAATTCGTGAATCATAAGAGCCGTGAGATCATTCAGTGTACCAACATCATGGTGCGCGGTAAACCGTGTTTAGGTCATATATAGGTATCAGTTGGCCAAACAAGGCGTTTTGAGAAAAAATGCAAGAAAAGAGCCAGGCCTGTGATTGAAATCCACTCTAACAGGATCGCATGATATAAGGGGTAAAAGTAAATAAAAACGAAAAAGCCGAAGGGGAATAAATAGTAGGTATATGGGGGTCTCAGTAATTAAATATTTAGTAAACTCATCACTCTGTGAATAGGGCTACTACTCCCTGTATTTGGAGAATCACCGCATTCACTCTGTCCAAGGCCACTGTCGACACCCTGGCCCGTGTCGGTATTAGTATCAGTATCGATATCCCAATCATCATCTTGTTCATTATCATCGTTCTCATCATACTGTCCAGAATCGACAGTCTTATCAGCGTTGGTAGGCAAAGTATTAACCTCACTATTAGGACAGTCTTCTCTGCCATTCCAACCCTTTTGAACGGCTCCCCTTACGTTCCAGCGTAACGTGCGGCGGACACTCTGGAACCATTCTCCACTTTGAGAGACAACTGTTGGAAATGGGAATTGGCTTGCTTCGACAGTCACATAATCACCACGTCGTAACTCTATGCGTCCTTTGCCGTCAAAAGAGCAGTACGCTGAGGAGCGAGAGTGACGGGGAACGGCAATGCGAAGTAGAAGGGTATCAGAGAGTACCATAGGGCGGAAAGATAGAGTGTGAGGACAGATGGGTGTTAGTAAGATGGCTGGTATAGATGGGTGGATTAAAGATCCGCCCGCTGAGAGTGAGTATGCCGTTGAACCTGAAGAATATGCATTAGTGGTTTGATATGCTTCGCGTGCCAGTGGATATACAAACCTGTTGGTGTTGAGAATATGCACCCATCTGCCTGCACTACTGTAAGAAGTTCATCATCACCATATACCTCCAGATTAGATACATAAGGAGACGGCCCGCGATCAATGACAAGTTCGTTGACGACCTCGAACCGTTCAAATTCTTCGGCCGCAGCAGCCTTGCTTCCATTCCTCGGGTTTGACCTGTACACCGTACATGTGAATCTCATGCGAAGATTAACCCGCATGCCTACATCTCCCATTATCTGGTTGAGATGCTCTTTGTACTTGGAGAACTCGAAATTGGTCAAGAAACCCAAGCTTCCCAGGAAAAATGATAGGATTGGGGGAACAACACGCTGGAAAAGCCACGAAGTGAACAGAACCGTTCCATCGCCGCCGAGAGTGATCACCAGGTCGAACTTCTCAGGATGTGACCAGCAGAGATCCGGGGTCCAGTATTTGAGCATATGCTCATATCTTGATTCCTTCTCCAGCAACCCAGGAGCATCAAAACGTTTCGATAGTCGTAGCTTTGCATCCACATAGACGTTGACGCCTAGGTCACTGCCATATCTTGGGGTGCTTAAGAGCCATTCGGCCAATTCTCGAGTAAGGTATACAAGGTTGTTATCGCGTGCCTTGGTGACAATCATGACATTTCTAACTGCCAGCTTTATAGACCGTCGTTGCAGATGTTTTGAAACCTCTCTAACCCCAGTAGCAGTCTGCATCAATCGGGAATGTGACATCCATTCGTCACTAACTACTTCATCCAGAACTCGTTCGATATTCACGGCATCATCAAATCGCTGGTGAAAATAACAGGGTGATTTAATAGATAAGCGAGGTGTTGACCTCTCTGTTTCTATAGTGTTGATTTGTGAATGGGATATTGCAACAAGTCTATCGGCAAGAGAAGCGCTGTTGTCCTTTGAGATGATCTCAGAAGCCTGAGTTTCGGCGATCTTATTCTTGGAAACGGCGGTCGTTGTTCGGGCGTCCGGATTGAGAATCTCGCTCAGCGAGGCAGTTAGTGAGACACTTGTTCGTGGAGCAGTATCAAGGCCATGCTGCCCCATGGGATCGTCAAGAGGTTGAGGATATATGGCCAAACTGGTGGCCTTGCGGTTGCGCTGGCTGTAGCTCGCTGGTACGGGGATTGGCGTCGACTGCTGAGACGAGGACGATGAAACTTCCGGTGGCCCTAAAGACAGGCCCAGATTGCTGCTGCCATGGCTGTTTTCTTTACCAATAACATCGGCGGCTTCTATCGAGGCTGTCATGGCGATTTCCACCCCTCGGGATGCTCGGAGGTCTAGATAACTAATTATGGGTGCGCTACCAGTTCAGCGGTTCTTAACTAACCAGCAGCCTGTGCGTGAATGCTGTTTAAGAACAAAGGGCTTAGAAGGGGTCACGGTCTCCGTTCATCTTCGGCTTTGACTATTCGAAGGAGGGATTAGACCCTCGAAGCAGCCCTGAAGTCGGCAGCGGCCATGGAAGTCGGTAGTATATATGTATTCCTCTGTCTGCCGAACTCCGTCGAACTAACTAGCGAACTGGCTAAGCGCTTGGAGGATGCGGTCAGCCAGCATGGACAGAGGGAGAAGGAGACAGGGCTGGCTGCAGACCATGTTTGATATCTCACATCCTCGTATCAAGATCGAGCGAGTCAGCTCCCAGGCGGCCACATCAGCAGGGAAGAAGCCTCCGAAGCTGCATATCCGGGTGGAGCGATGCGATGTGACGGGCGTCGCTAGTCTTCCCTGCTGTAGTTGGCAGATTTCCAGTGTTTAGCCAATTCTGCACGTTCGTCATGGTGATTGATATGTGACTGTCTGGAACTCAATAGCTGCGGGATCGATAGTTACGGATAGTCCGTCTCCTCAGCGAGTTTCATATTGTCCGGCTCCTTCGGCCCTCGGTGGGTTCTGACTTGAATGCATGAACATCCCTGTAGTTAATGCACGAAGAGTAAGCATTTCTGTAGGCGTTTGCTTCTTACGTATCTGGTCCTTAGGGGTTTTTGTACGGGGCGCCTGGCGCTAAGAAGAGATAGCCATGCAAATATATTCCGTACTCCATTTCGTGATGAAAGGAGAAGCGAAGCGAAGCAACGCTTCACCTGCCATGTGTTGGAGCTCCGCCGGAGTACAGCATCTGCATATAACTATCCCAGCGACGAATCTTTGCAGTGGCCCAATCACCGTGAGATACATATACATACTTGGAGTATGCTGCAGCGCCAAGTTCACAATATATAAATAGAACTACTACTCTTCCTGGGGTAGTTGGAAAGGAATTTCGATTTGGTGTGCTAAATATATTTTGCATGTGCACATCATGGCGGCTATATCATATTGACCGGGCTGATATGTCCCAATAGCAGGGCCCAAAAGTTGAATAGAGGCGTTTAGGGCAGCACTTTAGTGAGAGCTTGGAAGTTGGGAGTACCAAATCCAGTTACTGGGTCCCATCCCTTAGTTGCATTCCAGCTGGCATAGGGAACCTTCTTCGCTTTCAAGCCGCTGTATATATCGTAACCAGTGCAACCCCTGGAACCGCCATCAACAATATCTGTAAAACCAGAGAAACCCTTGGAATATATCCATGGGTTCAAGAATCCGAGCACAGGAGAGCCCTTTGCCAGTCGGAAATCGTTAAGCTGGGCAATGATGGCTGCCATGGCAGGGGCAGATGCACTATAGATTATATTAGCGTACTCCATGAGCAAAGGTTACCAAGGCTTGTCGATATTTCCATACCTGGTGCCGGAGACTCCAGTCATCCTTCCCTTGTCATAGACAGCATAATTTGACCCCTGAGCTGCGATATCTGGGAAAGCACGGCCGTTGGGGTCAAACAATCCGCTCCACTGGTTGCCCAGAATTTTCAGGTAGCCTTTAACAGCGTTATCCTGATACTGTGGGCAGGGGAACCTGTCTGAGAAGCCACCGGAGGAGAATGAAACTGCACGCTCAGGCCCGGTGCCAACGGTTCCACCGATGGAGGTCACAAACGGGCAAGAAGCTGGGTAGATAGGGTTGAAGCGAGTCGCGTTCTTGCCATCGTTGGTCTGGCATGAGCTTCCGGGCCCAGTATCACCACTGCTGAAGATAACAGACACACCCATAGTTCCTAGCTGAGCAAAGAGGTCGCAAGTGGCTTTGGTATAGCTGGCGGGCAAGCTCTGTTCTGTTTCTCCATAGGAAGTTGTCAATACAGATGGAAGCTGGTTCTTGGGGAGCTTTACGAGGTAGCGCAGCTGTTCTAGGTAGGGTTCGTTGTTGTTTGAAGCTTGGCTTGGCTGAGATAGATCGGGAACTAACGGGCCACGGCCAGCGGTGGAGTAATAGGTGACCTTTGCCTTGTGGGACAGACCGACGACATATTGCATATCAAGGTTGGCCTCAGTAGAGCTTCCAGGGCCACCCTGGGTGTTCTTTCCTCCGGCAATAAGGCCTTCACTGAAATTAAATCCTTTGGCGGATGGCTCAAAGCGAGAGAGGAAGAGCTCAAGATCGCGGTATTGGGCGTACTCCTCCAAAAAGCCGGATACTCCAATCCGGTTGTCATCCCGAGCCTGAGTGACCCGGTCACCAAGTCCGTACAATTCTCGAAGGCAGGCAGTAGTCACTAAGGACCTGCACTGAGAAGCAGCAAATTCTTCAACGGACATGGATTCTAGATCCTTGGTCAAGGGGTTTAGAATCAAACTGTTCTGTGGCTTCTGTCGTCCGAATAAGGTAGTTGGCTGGATCATTTGGACATGAGCTGATATAGCTACAGGGACGGAATACTCCAAAGTTCGAATTTTTGACACAGAGTTTAGGTTGTCCTTGAAGACGTTGAAGCGGGTATTCATCAGCTTCTCGGCAGTCTTGACATTGGTGGAGAATTTGACCCAGTCCCCTTCATCCCGAATATGTTGTGGGTTGACTCCGCCGTTGGTGAGCCAGCTGATGATGCTCTCGCTCGTCTCTACCCTTGGGCGTAGTAAATCATCCAATTCTTCGCGCTTCAAATGTTTGCCGTATTGTGCACGTCCAGGGGTGGAGACGTCATAGATGGTGTCGTAGAGCTTTTCTGGGTTTTCGCGCTCGATGGCAAGCCAGAAATCAATGATAGCAGCAGGGTCCGCGGCACCAACCATCTGCCATCCTTCTGGAACAAAGTCAAGATGTTCAATGACCTTGTGTGACGCCCCTGGGGTAGGCTTTGCGGCGGCAACTGATGCCAACAGGCACACAAACTTGAGAAGACGCATCGCTGCAGACACCCTGAGCTGGGGTTATGAGATGAACGGAGAGAATCTTGCAGTGAACAAAGGAGAATAAGGGACGAAGTTCCCTGGAGAGCAGATATAGGTATTTATATACCATGATATACGGAATACGGCAACCGTATTCCTGCGGGTATCTCCCTGAGGCATTCAAAGGTACTCGCATAGAAGCGGCCGGGACATGGTCAATACTTGGTCTGGGGTATGTCTATTCATAGAAGATGCAGCATGAACGTATTTATTATACATATATACGCATCTTGAGCAATGCTCGCAAGGTAGGGTCCGCCGGATAGTTAAGCAAGTATCAGTCGGCCAGAACATAGCAAAAGCTCAGACTCCAGCAAAACCTGGGGTGAATCTTCTGTGGAGAGAGCTCTTTATACACGAAAAAGAGCGATAGACCGGAAATGGAGGCACAGCTGATCAAACAATTCAAAAGGACATGTCTCGGCCGTTCGCCCAGAGGCAAGAAACATTCAACATGGATGTTTTCCTACCAAGCAATGAGGGGAAAGCTTGTATCTCTTGCCGTCTCTAATCCTTGCTAAGCCTGTTTTAATCTGTTAGAGTTGACAGGATGTTACATCTGCGCATGATAGAGAGTGTCATATATTCGGTATAAACTCACAAAACATCTCCCTCCGCCGACTTACAGGGCATAAATGTGCGACGGGGTACCCCGCGCGCGGCCATCGAAGGATCTGCATGGAGACGGTAGGATACCCCTGAAAATCAACGGAGGATCTTGCCTGAACAAAGCGATGCTCGCTAATGCAACGCCTTCCCACTTCCATTATAATCCCGCGACCCCAATGCGATTTACCCATGACCGGAGAGGCATACATCATCAGGCTTGGGGAGCTTTTCTTTTCTTTTTATTATTTCTTTCGGGGGATCAAGTCTTCATATTTCCGGGCTTATAGCACCCGCGAGCCTCTCCTCTTTGCAGCGGATGGAATCCTTCTTTTACCAAACCCGAACAGTTGGCGTAGCTATTGTAATAGTCGGTGAAAGCCAGTGGCGTTTCATATAATGAATGTCCTTTAGCCGCTTCTTATTCCCTGTTGAAGAATGCTGAGAAGGATAAACTACATATTTTGTTGCTTTGCGGTTCGATTGTTGACCTGTCTGCTTCACAAGAGTGACAAAAACAAAGAACCTGCTTATTATCCTTTATTGAGATAATAATACTAACAGTGCGGAGTAATCCTTCGTAGCTCTAAGGACTACCCGTTTGCTGCGCCGATATAGCGAATATATCCCATAGTATTGGTTGTGGGTAACAATTGCGTGATGTTGCTCAAGGTAGAAATCTTCACTTTTCAAGACAAAGAAATTAGATAGCCCTTTGTTCAAATAATCCAGCTCTTCCGGGGGCCTTGATCCTCGCATTACACATCATTCACGAAAGCACTATTCGGTGCTGCCAGTTTTATTTTCAGGGCTGAGATTAATGCCTGGGATGGAAAAGCATCACATAGATATTGACCTGAAGATGTTCCCTGTCGCTGAAGAGGAACATATGCTTGCCTTTACTGCAAATGGAGTCAAGATCGGGATGATCAGGAGCGCTGACTACTCAATCGAAATAAACGATGTGCCAGTAGAAAGAATGGATCGTCTCGGAGAAATCAATACCACGAGTCCAATCATGACGACACTTTCCGTCATTGGCGTCCTTGTGCTCACTGCACTTGTTGGGCTGGCGGTACAAATTGCCAACCTATACGTGTTTCGAGTCATGGTTTGCAATGCGATAAGCCGTTAAGCAGCGAAGTGAGTATCGAGAGTACTAGTTGATCCTCGCCCAGACTTGCTGACTAGAAATCATTGAGCACAAGAATAAACGTCAGGGAAATGTACCGAAACAGTTATTCCAGGCTATACGATGTGGATCAACGAATCGATATGCCGAATGGACGACGGTCGAAACCGATATTGGCTGTGAGTTTCCGGGGGCACATCGAGCGCAGTAGTTTGGCTGATATTTCGAGCCCAGTCGCCTGCACACGCTGGCTTTGACAGATATATTGCTAGAATATGGCCAGGGGTGAAGGAGAGTTGAGTTGGGTGCTGTTTATGCACCACGTTAGTAGAAAGTAAATAAAATCAATCTCTTATTCAAGATCCATACGACACAGTATATCGGGGGGCAACAGAATCATTCGTATTGTTACTGCCTTGTTATAGTATCGATCCATTGTAGCAACCCAGGCAATGTTTTGAATCCATCGATATATCTTGGACAGGCATTCCAGTCGGGTGAGCGTTTGAGTTTTGGTCATAGCACACCGTGGAGCTATCAAACACCTGCCTACAGGAGGAGGCAGGGGGTATGCATTGAACCCTGGAAGCAATTGCACGTTATGCAGCTATAATGGGTATCTCACGAACAGTCGATGAGGTACCGGTTTAGCAAGACTCCAGATTAGGATATTCGGCAGTGCAACAATCATAAGAGCACTGCAACGGCATAATGATACCCGCGGTTGGGGTTGCTGATGATATTGGTACAAACCCCTATCTCCTTGACCTCTCAAGCCGCTGCAAGCTTCCAAGCGAATTCCTCTCTAACCTTGTCTTCAACTGTTCCTCGAATGAAATCCTTGAGAGTATTCCCGGCCTCTCCATCCATTGCAACGTCTTCATCTCCATGGCTAGTGCTACTAGCATAACACAGCGTTGCTGCGAGGTCATGGACATCGTCCCACTGCTTTAAATTGAAACAGCCTTGGCTTTCATTTAGAAGGAGGTTTCCCTTGGAAGAAAACGCTAAAACGTGCAAGGAGGTGCTAGTTTCTATCTGCTCCGTTGATGGGTTCGCGAGTAAGTCACCCGAAGGTGATATAGCGATTAGGCACGATGTATATGTCATAGCCATCGGTATTCCGGCAGACAACAACCCGAGGAGCGCGGTATGTAGTAGCGATGGTAGTATCGAGAGGTACTAGAAGGGTTGAAGGGTTAGACGTCAAGACATTAAACCACCTGCTACTATCTCAAACGAAAAAAAAAAAAAAAAAAAAAAAACAAAGCATTGAAGAATACTTACGCTTCCGCCCCGGACGTCCACTTTGCCATCTACAATGCGATTCTCGACCACAACCAGAGTAACGACCACCCCTTTGCGCGCCATATTTTTGTCCCTCATGAGGATTACTCGGCCCAATAGGCCACGCAGGATGCCTTCAACATACCGCTCTCCCGGACCACTAACACCTACGCCAGGCTTGACCAGCACCTCGAGGGTTGCTTCCTCCGGATTCTGCACATCGCGTCGACTTACTTCTCCAGGTCCGTTGACTGAGGCCAGGATCTTTTCGCCAGCTGGAGAGGTATATGATGCTGATCCATTGGCGAACCGGAGCGGTGTAAGGGAGGCTGTCGGAGTTGCCATCACCCAGATGTTGTCCCAAGTGCAAGGGGGAGCGCAGGACGGATCTCTTTTCGCAGTCAGACGACCCAAGTCTGCAGGCTGATGCTCGCTTGTTGTTTCGCTTGTTATATTTCGTGATGATTGTCAGCTTTTTGACGGGCTTTTTCTTTTTCCTCTGACTTTCACTAGACGCTTATGTAATGCCGCAGCCGAAGAAAACGTCCAGTCCATCTTTCACAGCCGGGAAGATCTATCTGTCTCTTGTTTCTGTTTCTGTCTCTGATGGGAAGGTTATCAGGACCTCCTGTGAGGAGAAAGGAGCTAGCTGATGATAACTATACCATGGCACGGTATATCGAGTAAGTTATTCGGCATATGTTTAGCTCGTTGATCGTCCTTTGAATCAGATATGTAGCCGCACTTCCAGCAGGATCCCTGGCGCGTCTCTTCGACCGAAGACAGCTTCACTTCCTCTATGCGTTTTCTTAACTCATCAACGTTGTACTACATGGCGAGCAATCTGGGGTGAAGGAGATGTCGATCATCCTCTGTCGGAGAGGGGCGGATTACGTATCCGTCCTGCCTGCATCATCGACGAGGGAATAATGTGATAAAGAGCATCGAAATTATTAACATACAGTCCCGACAAGGACAAGGAGATATCTTGAAGATAGAGAAGCGGGCCCTCACTCTCCCCGTAACACCAATCGGCAAGTGTGGTGTATGCATCCGTGTGGAACAATCGTGATACAGAGTGGCTTTTTGTCGCGTTTGGAGCGTTAAAGGACCGGCATGTAAAAGACACCAATCTCAACTTGGCTTCGCATGCACCTGTTCGCATAGACACCTCGCCAAGGTCTGTAAGTCTAGTTCACGCCTGACAATCGCTTAGATATTAACTGCCTGGCAATTGCGGAAGCGTAAAAAAAAGCAGAGAAGGGCGTCATCACCAATCTCTCTCTTACACGTGAGACCTGTGCGTTGTGCATCAAACAAACGCTCCCCAGATATCGGCATATTGCATCCACAGTATCCTGCCGGTTTCAGGGCGACCGACGCAGGTCTCCCTAGCCCAAGAGGGAAAGATGTCGAATGGGACCTCAATGGGGCCGACCCAAACCTCATCAGGGTTCTTCTCCGCTCAAAACAAGGCAAACGGATGCGGGAACCAGCCCTACACCTGAAAGCCGTACAACCATTTCCCCCTTCGTCGCACGCCGGTTGTACCATGTACTTCTGCCCGGGAATCTCTTCATTGTACTCTGTATGGATGTGCTGCTCATGGAATTGACACTGGCATGGTTCCGATCCATCCCCCTCCCTTCCTCGCCCCTCCATAGCCAGACAGCTCCGAGCCAAGGGTGATTACCGACGCGAACTCGGACGTAGTTATCGAGCCTCCTTTCTTGTCATCATATTATTCCCTTCTCCCAACCGAGATGGCATTTCGCCAAGTGGTTAGCGGCCTCACTGGCCTCCACCTCCGCCCATTGCTGGAACGAGGCATGACGATGTCCTAGAACACGTTCTTCGTGTGGGATGCGATGGCGGATCCACCAGCGAGCCCCGCATGGGCTGTTGAGCCTGTGAGGGCCCGGGACGGCGGGCAGGGAAATCGCCATGATGATGGGCGATTCTGGCTTTCTGGCTTCTCGCTGCTTGATCGCCCTATCGTCCCCACTGGCACCAGGATCTCTGTCCAATCTGACGGCACCCTCAGATTTCCACCGTGTTTCCATTCCGTATCTGTCGATAGCCTGAACGGCGTTGGCGAATCGCAGCAGGCATAGCCACCGAGCAAACAGGGAGATTGGGTCTAGCGTAGCCTGAGTAAGCTGTCATAATTGTGTGCTTGCTTCATTCTTTTCCAACGGAAAACTGAAAAAGCAAAAGAAAAGAATGGAGGCATGCATGGGGGAGACGGAGACCTGTGAGATATGAAGTAATATAAGACTAATAATAGTTGAGGAGTTAGTTAGTGAATGTGGTGCTGGCTGTCCCTTGACCTTGACGTTGATATAAAGTCGCCCTCCCGCTTTCCGCCTGCTTGGCTCTTCCACCTCGTTTCTTCTTCTATTTACTACAACCTCACCTGTTCACTCTTAGACAACTAACTACGCATAACGACACCACGACGGTCCCGATACGAATAGCTAGCTGACGAAAGGGAGAGATAGCTGTGCTCATCGACCTCCGGCCCCGGTTTCGACTGCCACAATCGCTTTCTTCAGGGTCCAGAGAACCGCTCGAGAGGACAGAACACCAGTATCTGTCCTTGTAGACCCCCCTTCTCTATTGAATGGGCACGGAGATTTCTCAGCCGGATGTCGAGGAACCGACGGAACCTCCTATATGTCCTTCTATCCATGAAAAATCCAATAAACACCAACCCAGCCCTACCTTAGACCCTCAGGTCCAGGTAGACCATTGTCCTGCCAACTACCAGGACTGGCACGCCTACTATCAGCATGCCCATACTATCTCCATTGCAGATACTGCTCGGATTTTACGAGTTGATCTACAGTACGGAAACTTCATACCTTGTGTTGAATTAAAATTCAAACACTCTTTTTGAGCCTCCCCTTTTTGCCCTGGGCTAAAAAAAATCTCCTCTTCCAACTGGCTAACATTTCCTCTCCCTCGCCAGACATGGGCTTAGTAGTACCGAAGCGTCATCTCGCCTTGAGCGGGATGGACCTAACAAGATCAAGAGTGCGGAGGGGATATCCATGTGGAAAATTCTGCTAAGGCAGGTGTCAAATAGTTTGACTTTAGTATGTTTGCCTTCCTCTAGCCCCCTGAACGGCTTATCATATCTAATTCTTGAACTTTAGGTACTCTTGATAACGATGGCTTTATCCTTCGGGATCAACGATTATATTGAAGGTGGAGTGATCACAGCCGTGATTCTTCTCAATATTATCGTTGGGTAAGTTTGCATCTCCATTTCGGACATTTCGCCCGGCTAACGCCTCTACTCTAGATTCGTCCAAGACTACCGTGCAGAAAAGACAATCTTATCCCTCCAAGCCTTATCTGCTCCCACATGCAAAGCTGTACGTGATGGTAGAATTGAGTCTATCAAAGCGGAAACCTTGGTTGTAGGTGACGTCGTCCAGCTAGCTGTGGGGGACATGGTACCTGCCGATCTACGGTTATTCGATGGTGTCAATGCTTCTACCGATGAGGCTCTCTTAACTGGAGAATCCATGCCTATCTCTAAACACCCAGATGCCCTTTTCACAACTAAAGATATGGCAGTTGGAGACCGCACAAACATGGCTTACTCAGGAAGTATCATGACAAGAGGCCGAGCTACTGGAATTGTTATATCGATAGGTATGGATACGGAAGTCGGGAAAATTGCCCAACTTCTTCGTGACAACACTCTTCAGGCAGAGAATGCCTCGATCTACAGCCGAGTTTGGAAACGATTCAAGAGAAGCTTTGACCAAGTCCTAGGCTTGGTTGGCACGCCCCTACAAGTGAAACTCAGCAAATTCGCCCTTCTGCTCTTTGCCCTCGCCATAATGCTAGCTATCATTGTCTTCTCCGCGAACAAGTGGAATGTCCAAGGCGAGGTCCTCATTTATGGTATTTGCGTTGCCGTCGCTGTTATCCCAGAATCTCTGATTGCGGTATTGACGATTACCGTTGCCGTTGGTACCAAATCGATGGCAAAGGGCAATGTCATTGTCAGAAAACTCCAAGCTCTCGAAGCGGTGGGAGGAGTGACTAACATCTGCTCCGATAAGACTGGTACACTCACTCAGGGCAAGATGATCGCCCGCAAAGCCTGGATACCTGGCACCGGCACTCTTGCTATCCACGACACCAACAGCCCATTTGATCCTGACAGTGGCCTTCTCCAAATTGGTGGAAAGGACATACAGCCAAAAAACCTTGAGAATAACACTAGACTTACAAAATTCCTGCATACCATCGCTCTTTGCAACCTGTCTTCCGTATACAACCCAGATAACAAGTTATCGACTGAAGGCTCCCATGCTGTCGACTCAAAAGGAGGGGACTGGGTTGCAGTTGGAGAGCCTACCGAAATTGCTCTCCATGTACTTGCCATCAGATTTAACTCTGGCAAACGTTCTGTCATTGAAGATAATGGCTTGGAGCTCGTTTCTGAATTCCCGTTTGATTCTGCTATCAAACGAATGACTGTGGTTTATAAGAGAGCTGGATCTGAACATGCAGCAGCCTACTCAAAGGGTGCCACGGAATCCATGCTTCCACTTCTATCAATAGACGATGATATGAAGCAGGAAATTCGGGCAAAGGTTGACAGGATGGCAGGCGAAGGTCTTCGCGTCCTTTGCATTGCACACAAAACCCTATCCCCCGAAACCTTGAACAACCTCCCTGATCGAACAGAACTCGAGAAAGGTCTTGACTTCGTCGGACTCGTTGGCCTCTACGACCCCCCTCGCATGGAAACAGCTGGAGCGGTCCGCAAATGCCATATGGCTGGTATTACTGTTCACATGCTAACGGGAGATCACATTAAGACTGCAACCGCGATAGCATATGAAGTCGGAATCCTTGGGAACTTGACTCCAAACGTCCGAGCCAGCAAAGTTGTTATGGGTGCCGACGAATTTGACAAAATGACAGATGAAGAAATCGATGCTATCGAAGCTCTCCCACTTGTTATTGCCCGATGCAGTCCATCAACAAAGGTCCGTATGGTAGAAGCCATGCATCGACGCGGTGCTTATTGTGTCATGACGGGTGACGGTGTGAACGATTCGCCAGCTTTAAAGCGTGCTGACGTTGGAATTGCCATGGGCAAGAATGGAAGTGATGTAGCCAAAGCTGCTGCAGACATGGTTTTAACGGACGATGATTTTGCATCAGTGGTCAAAGCCGTCGAGGAAGGACGACGCCTCTTTGACAATATTCAAAAGGTATGAACGGTTTCACTATTTAATTGCCATAAGTGTATTTGTACTAACATTGAACATATAGTTCTTGATGCACTTGTTGATATCTAATATTGCCCAAGTCATTCTTCTGCTGATTGCACTTGCATTCAAAGATGATGAAGGAAGCTCTGTGTTCCCGCTTTCGCCCTTGGAGATTCTTTGGGCAAACCTGATCACGTCCTCTTTCTTGGCCCTTGGGCTCGGCCTGGAGGAAGGCCAGGCAGATATCATGTACCGACCGCCACACAACCTGCGTGTCGGTGTTTTCACAAAGGAACTCATTGTCGACAAAATGATATACGGTACCTTTATGGGAAGCCTCTGTCTTGTCTCCTTTGTCTCCGTCGTTTACGGTGTTGGAGGTGGCTCCTTAGGTCAGGACTGCAACGAAGACTGGAACCCAACTTGTGACATTGTTTTCCGTGCCCGTGCCACCACCTTTGCAACATTGTCTTTCCTTCTACTGGTGACAGCCTGGGAAGTGAAGCACTTCTCCCGTTCATTATTCAATCTTGACCCATCGCGCTATCCGGGAGTCTTCTCTATCTTCCCAACCCTCTGGCGAAACAGGTTCCTCTTCTGGGCTGTAGCAGCTGGATTCGTGACTTCCTTCCCAGTCATCTATATTCCCGTTGTTAACAAGCTAGTATTCAAACACATCGCCATATCGTGGGAATGGGGCATTGTAGCCGGCTGTGTGGCCGTCTACATTGCTTTGATTGAGAGCTGGAAGGCAGTTAAGCGGGCTTTGAAGATTGGAAGTGCCGGTACATCGCTAATTACAATGCAAGATGCAGAAATGAGAGCTGGGCTGTTCATGTCAGATAGCCTTCTGACCGATAGTGCTATCACCTCTCGAGAAGAAACACTGGAGAAGAAAGAATAGTGTCTCGGGCCGATGGAATATAGAAGGCTGAGTTTTTATTTTTCCCACCAAATATGCGTTTTTGATGTCTCATACTACTAGTTTATGCCTTATCAACTAGGCTTGCTTTTTGTTTTTGTCTTAAATGACTTTTTACCACGCTCTTTTTTCTCCGTCTGAACGGTCTTGCTGATTTGGTCTGAGATGGCCTCACTTGACCCTGTTTTGTTACAATTTATATATATATTCAACATATCATAGTACTTTTTCTCAATGTCAACAGTTACCCAGAGCTAGAAATGAAAGGTCTAGGCGCACATTATATCGAACTCCATTGTATTAATCCTCTAAACGGACTGCTTTGCACTCTATAGGGTTAGCGCCACAAATCCCCCTAATATCATAAAATGAGTCAAAAATAAAATAAGGTAGTCCTCCGTAACTCTAGCCAACTCATATGTAAAACAAATGGATCTCCATAACTACCAAACGCCTTTTTTTCCCCCTCCCTTATGATGGCAAACGCCAGAGTCCGGCATTCTAGCAAGATGAACTCCACCAACCAAAAACATACATCCCCAATAACTGTAACTCATGCAAAAAATAAAATGATCAATCGCAGCAAGAAAGGGGGAGAATGGAGATATGAATTTCTATGTAATAGATACAGATCTTATGTCCCGTGAACTCACGTCGGACTTGTAGGCAAGGGGCGAGTAGAGAAGCTTGGCTGATGACGAGATATAGCAGTGGATAAACTGCATCAAGGAACCGCGGGAAATTGTCGTTATACATGGTAACAAGAAGGGGAAAGGAGCAGTAAAGGGAAACTATCAACTGACCGAACACCATCGCAATGATATATTCACTTATATGTATAAGCGGATGGAATTTTATGGACAGTAAACATGTAGCTGGAAGGCGAGTCGGGATCTGAAAGGAAATGGACTTGAACTTTGGGTATTGTGTGAATTAGGCCCTAGAAAGTTTGTATGGCTCTGTTCTCTTCAGAGTCGATGCTGCCATACCCAGTATCGTCGCTGAAGGTGCTCGGCCTTCTACCCTGGACTCCAACAGGGGTTACTCCACTCGGTACACCCTCGGAGTCTGGAGAGCGGGCAGGAGTATGGCTGGGACCAACGCTTGATGTCCGCTGATGAGTCTTCATACGCTGGATTTTTCTGATATCGATGTCGACGCCTGCGTTACGACATACCTCAACGCAGTCTATCACAACCTTCTCCATAAGTTTGGCATTAAGGCCTGAGGAGATCGGGTTATATGCATTTCGTACCCAGAATATCAAATCTGCAGCAATTCGGGAAAGATCAGGGATAGGGATATCATGCTCATCCTGGTAGCTTGTCGTAGTCTCCGAGCCATCCGTTAGTTGGACTACTGACGAATGCATCGATGATGCAAGAGAAGAGCAAGGTAGTAGCCTTTCATCGGTGGCAGTGATGTGGAGGAGATAATAATGAGAAGCGAACCCAAGAAGAGTGAGCTCAACTTCATCGACCGAAGCGGCATTGAACTGCTTGATAGCACTTGAAAGAGAGAAGGGAGAAGATGCTGGTTCGTCTTCACCCCTACCTACTTGGCCTCGTAATATCGCAGCAATCATTGCACAGCGCACACCAATAAAGATTTCGTCTCGTGCGGATGGCGGGATTGAGGAATCAAGAAAATTTGTCAAACCACAAGTGGAGCGAAAGTTCTCGGAGTTTTTAGCCGGCAGAGTCGAGAGGACAGTATTGACATTGTTAATTCTGTCTTCTTCAAAAAACAGGGCCTTCACAACGGTTGCTCTGGTATATGCTGTCGATGGGATTGGTGCAGAATGCAATGCTATATCCAGGCTTCTTTCGAAGGATTTGCGTTTCTCGATTGGCGACTCGATCGACACTAAATCTAGGGATTTGAGCAAGGCCTCTTGTAATGCACGGCTCGACCACCATGCCGCAAGCACGTCGAGTGGAGAACGAACGGCGCTATCTTCGACGACAACATCTAGCAATGCATCTTCACCGTCTGTTGCCTCCTGTGTCGGTCGATTCCAAACCATATTACTGGCACGTTGGACGATAGTGTCTGTGAAAACTTCATCACAATCCATCGATAAGAGGAAGGCAAGGTGGCTTGGTAATGGGTCCTCACCCCTTTTTGGCCCCCTTCGGTGCATACTTTGAGCAAGTTCCCACTGGTAATTTGCAAGTACCTTAGCAATGTAATTAGCAGCCCGGAACGCCAAGGAATCGGGAGAGCTAATTCTCCATAAAAGTACCCTGCAATGGAACGCCTTAAGCATCATGCGAGCAGGGCTACGGGGGAGAGTGCCGGCAGCAAAAATGGTTAAAACCAATCTGCTTTTGCTAACTTCCGCATCCCCTCCTGTAAGTTGGGCATCAAGAGCAATATCCCACGCTTTAACTCGACCTTTTTCATCATCCGCACTGATACCAGTAACAAAGGAATATAATTTCCATCCGAGCAGGCACCTCACACAGTATTCTAAACAGCGGGAGGTGACGGCAAACCATTCAGGAAAAAAGTTATGACGAGGAACACCAACGGTTTGTATGCTCGTAAGCCATGCATCTTGTCGAAATTCTGTGAAAGAGCAACCGGTCGAAACCTGCTGTTGTGCTGAAACGTTTCGGGTCCTGGATGGTTTAAGAGGAACTCGAGACACTCTCGGTCTTGAGTTGAAAAGGTATAGAAACATGAAAAATGCACACCCAAACAGAATAAGAGAGGTAAGAGCGAATTGTGATAAGGCACGAATCTGCCAGGAATTAGCCCTGATAAAATAGACTTTCTGGAGGGCCAGGCGATAGAAGCTGCCGAGAAACTGGAGGGGGAGCGCAAAAAGTTCTTTCTTTTCCTCTGGATCAGAAGATCTATGACTCTCAAAGCCACCCATGACCATGATACCGGCAAGAGTACCAAGCATAAATTTGTTGGGGAGGCCCATGAACTGTCGTCGACTGCGAGTGGTCGTTTCCGAACTAGGAGCGGTGGCAGTACTAGCGTTTTCTAACGGTGCGCAGTCATACTCTTGGGGTTGGTTGTATTGAAAAGTGTCGGCATAATGCGGTTGAGGCCCTGTAGGGCGAAGTTGGTTGAATCCATCAGGGGGCCTTAGTAGTCCTTCGGGAGGAAATAAGGGGTTCGGTGGTGAGTCGGGGGAAAAATCACTCGAGTGAGAAAAAATATCGGGAGATGTAACAACAGAACTTGTAGATACGGTGCAAGCTCCCGAAGGAGTCTCAGACCCAGTAACGGCGGGATACGAAACCAGGTTTATTCCCTGGGCCTTTTCAAGTTCACGAAATCGATTTTTTAAAGAAAGATTTTCCTCCTCGAGACGGCTGTTCCTGAGTTCCAGGTGTTTGATATATTCTGTAGCTTTGGAAAGGATTGACGCCTTGTTGAGTTTGTTTCCAGAGGTGAGGTCGATATCGTCATCTTCGTTCGACTTCTTTAGGTTTCCGCCATGACGCTGTTTATAGGTCAAGCGTAAGCTAGGTACGCTGTCTCGTAGCTCCGCAATTTTGTCGTTGAGGTTGGCACGATATCTCTTTTCAATTATATTGTGCGATCTCTTCTTAGAGGGAGCTGACTTATCAGCAGCAGCAGCAGCAGCAGCAGCGGGTTGAGGTACGTCATTGACTGGAGAATCATCGTGAGACGACTTCCTCTTGCGTCCGACTGACGATGTAGGGGAGGGGGCCAAAGGAGAGGAAGCATCGGATGGTGGTGCCGGCTGTATTGTTTCAATAGTTGGCTGCTCTTGGAAGATGGTAGAGACAGAAGGCTGCTTAACGGCAGGGAGGCCGAGAGAGCCGTTGGATGGGGCTAGCGTATGAGTAGGCAGTATGGCATCATCTGAAGTGAAGGTGAAGGCAGACTGCGGGAGAGACGAGCCAGGTATATTCGGTATATTGAAAATCGAAGGCTTGGTGTCTTCAATGTCGTCCCAGCGCATCCACTGGGCCCAATCTGCAGTAAGGTCGTCCTGTGCGGAAAACATGGCGGCCTTGTCCTTTGGTTGTTCTTCGCTTTGGTCTGCAGGCGGTGTGGGAGTAAGATCTATGTGCGAGTCGGCTATGTTTATACTCTCTTCGACAATGTCGAGGTCAAATGGTGTAGAATCCGTCTCATCAGGACGGGGTTCTTTGTCTGTCTCCATTGTGACGAAGGAGGCTTTTTCTTTTTCTTTTTCTTGATCAAAACTGCTGGTATCCTAGGAGGTAAGAATCCGCGTTTCCAGTAGATGAAATGTGATGGATAATCGAATTAACCGGACCAGAGAATGATATAACGGCGGTCAAGGGTGCAAGAGACAAATGGACAGCAGAGTATGACGGTGAGAGCTAGGATGGAACCGGGAGAGCTCTTGGTTTATCCATAAGACAATGCAGCCGGAGGGCGCCGAAACCAGGGAGGACTACTGCAACGGTTGAGCGGAAAGGAGCTCCAGCGGATATATCATAAAACGTAATTTGGGATTGGGATGCGTAGGCCTAGGCCAGCGGACCGCAGCTCGCCTGGACTTTCCCAGGACGGAGTCAGCAGGCACTGTTCGAAAATAGCCGAAGGGACGCAGTATTAATCTTCCGGGATGGGCTCAGTATTACTGCTGTTGCCCTGCCAGACATGCGCGCATAAAAGTATCCGTAAGATAAAAGAATGCCTGTGGCCAAAGCCAAGGGCTGGGCCAACGAACTGCCCTCGAGTCACAGAATTAGCGTTTCACTCTTGATATGCTGGGTTCCACGGGGCCATGCACAAGTACAGCAGCCCTGGACGGCCACTACCCGTCTCCCGTACGCTGTCAGATGCTCGCCTCTGTCGCTGTCAAAAAGCTGGCTGCCTGGCCGGGAGTTTGGGCAGACGTCGAGCTCGGCTCCCCTTTTGATATCCATCATTATTAGATATATATGACGGCAAGGGAGGACGCCCGGATGATGTAAGCGCGCTAAACCGCTCCGGGCCACGTGGAGCTGGACTCCGAAATCGTATGATTTTGACTCTTGCGCTAGCCGCTTCGGGCACCCTTGGCGCGTATCTGCCACGTGACCATCCTGACGCCTGGCCCGGGCGTCTAATAAGAAGGCAGCGAACAAGGAAGATTCCGGGGCCGCGGAAGGTTCCGGCCTCCCTTCCGCCGTGACGCTCCCCTGATCCGTGTGCCATTTTCAATATGTTTTATGTATTATCATTATATTCAAATGCTGGTGTTGATACTCTGACATATCGACATACCGCTGATATAGCGTTTCAGCTGGACGGTTGGGGAGGGAGTGGGGGACCCATGTGCACCCGCCTCCCGCTTGATGTGTCTGTTCTTCTACTTCTGTGGGCGGTTACAGGACCAGAGAGAGATTGAGCGAGAGAGAGAGGAGCCGCCTAGAGACTCTGCTCGATCAGCGCTACCTCGGCCATCACTTTCTTCACATTCTCCTTTGCCGCGTCGGTCGGCGGTTCGTATGGCCGACGTGGTCTCATCCTTTCTTCAGCATTTTCGATCCCAGCTGCCTTTGCACTGAAGACTGCTGCCGCATATTTGGTCGTGGCAATCCCAGACTTGCACGGGGATTCGGCTAACGCCGCCTTCTGATGCAGCTTCAATGCTTCTTCGACCCTGCCTGCTTTATACAGCTCATACACGTTTGATATAGTCTTGGGAAAGACGTTCGCGAACGCTGCAATGCATCCTGCCGAACCCACACTCAGCCCCCCAATTAAGAAGTCTGCCTGTCCACCGAATATGGAGAACCTGTCTGCAGCTAGCACTGCCACCAACCGGGTGATTTTCCCAACGCTGGCACAGGTAAGCTTCACCCCAACAACATTCGAATTGTCTCGTGCGATTGCTGTAATCATCTCCGAATCGAGGTCAACTCCATTGCACACCCCAGGGAAGTTATAAATAACCACTGGCAGCGGGGAACTCTCTGCGACCTCTCTGAAGAACGCCCTGATCACTTTTGGTGTAGTTGCCTTGCCGAAGTATGCTGGTGGGAGCACAAGGACGTAGTTTGCCCCTGCTGTGACCGCATCCTGGATGAACTGCAGCACCTGGCGGGTAGAGTGGCCGCCGACCCCAGCCATCAGAGGGTAGTCTGGGCCAACAGCTGCCCGGGCCGTGCTGATGAGTTGTGCCCGCTCTTCGCGTGTGAGTAGGAAGGCCTCTGCATTTGTACCCAGAATGACCAGCCCAGTGAGTCCAGAGCGTGCAAGATAGGCATAATACTCCTTTTGTGCAGGTAGATCAAGTTCATCCGTTGCTGGGTCAAAAAAAGTCACCGCCGGACACCAAACTCCCGCGGATGGAACTCGAGGGAACATCTTATAACGGAGTCTAGGAAAGATCAATCACTAAGAGCTATAGTCAAATATTCGCCTGTCTAGGTATATCTCTGTACCTGCTCTTCAGATGGTTGGGAGAGTAAATAGCCGATCTCACCAAAGCGCCGAGAAACATGGGGAAATTGTGGACTCACGCGGTCTCGTCGGCTAACTGACCCTCTTGCCGAGCCAGCCACCCTTGTAAGCGTTCGCCACACTTCACCCGTCGATATACGAGAGACTGGCTTTTTCTAATATTATTGCTGTTATTATCATTATCATCATTATTATTACGGACGGCCTGGTTTAGCAAACAACGTTAGTGGTCGGGTCTAGGGCCCGTTTGTTTGTTTTCAGGGCAGCCTGTAACACCACCACTACGAGACTACGTCCATTTAATACGTGCTGGCTTGCAAAATGGTGATATAAATATCTGCCGGAGCTGCAAGCTCGAGAAGCTCCTTGATCTTCAGCAACTGTCCAACATATCCAGACGACCAAGAATACACTAGTTACGAAGTTGTAACAACTCCTGTTCCATCCCTATATATACACCCACTTACTCCAATTGAGCCTATATCATCCAAGTATGCGGTTCCCTGCAGCATCGAGTCTTCTCATCAACCTTGTATCTGCTGCTGCATCTCGTATGATCCAATCAGCATAGTTGTCCTTGTCATATACTGAAAATGCTAATACCGGTTTTAGCTAGAGATACAAATTTAACAACACGCTGTCAACCGCCGAATGGATGTCGTTGGCTTGGAAATGCCCCATTCTGCCACGGTAGATGTGGCAAGGGTCAGAATATCTGCAGGTATGACAGTGCAGGATGTGGATTTTCTTGCTGGAGTGGTCACAAAGCATTATGCTGTGATGTGTCTTGTCAATCACTGGGTACAGACATAGAACCTCAGGGGTAAAATCAGACAAGTAGTCGGGCTACCTATCTTCAAACTACTAGGTAGAAGATGGAATTGGAACATCATTGTGTAAACTGGAATTGCTATCATAATCATCTCTCATAAACATAAACAATAAACAGCAAATTAAGGACAGTTTATTTTTTTTTTTTTTTTTTTTTAGACAAAGGACATAAAAATTGATAACTAAGGAAAAGAGTAGGACCATAACTCGTTTTCACTACCTTCTTTCGGGTACTATAGGTCGACGTCGAATATAATCAAGCTCTTCTTCGTCATACACTCGTCCATACTCACCGTTGAATAGTTTCTGCACATCTTTCCGGTAGTCGACGTATGACGCGATCTTGTACTTCAGGTAGTCATAAATCTGAGGCCTGAATGCCGCTGCCGCAAGCGGCTTGCCTTTCCCAGCGTAATTGTCTCTATAACCTTTCACACGTCTAAAGGTGTGTAGTGGGTTCCCCGAGGATTGTAACGCCTGGAGAAGCCAGAACTTCGAGGAATGCAGCCCATCAATAAGAGTGTCAGAGTGAAGTTTCCCGTTTGGGAGTAGAGGTCGTTTGGCTTCTTCGTGCCGGAGGGTATGGGTAAATTGCCTATAGCATATCTGGAGCCGGTCATCCTCTGTAGACAATAATTTGTCGATGTCCTTTCCTGTTATCCAGGAAGGTGGTGACATTAGTTCTATAGGTAAAGAGCATATAGATTGAACCTCGATGAACTGTTTGATATTCCACTCTTTGTCAACCAGAATATTTTGAACAGGCATGCTTCCTAGTTGCATGACGAATGGGCCATGGCGGAGAGTAGTATCCACCACTTGAGGTAATATGGATCTCATGAAAACTATGGTAGAAACAGTCTCAAAAGCTTCTACCTCGTTGGGTAAAATATTCTTCTGGTAGTCAATACGGTTGTCATGGATACCAATGCAGTCGTTGTAGAAGCTATCTGTACTGATGTAGGTGGTGTCACGCGGAATACCACTCGGAATTCCTAAATTCTCAAACCGGCTGATGCGAGAAAATAGGGGGCGATTAGATAACGATAGTCGGCCATTATTGTCAATAGTCCAGGAGCCAATTCGTTGTTGTGGAATATTTGCGAGTGACATCATGGCCTTCGCAAAACTGCGGTACAGATTTTGCGTCTTCGATTTCTGAATAAATTTCTCGTAATGTAACTGAAGGTCGTTATGGCGCATTCCAAGTCTGTCGGGCAACGGCCTTAACTCATCGTTGACCATGATCCTTTCGGTTAACATATAGCCATGGTTCAGAAGCGCAGTGCGATTCTGGGGAATATATTGACTGAAATCTGAGTTACCAAGGAAGAGACGGTGGAAGATACGGTATGCATATGTTTTTATGCGTTGCCATATTGTAACACACTCTGGCTTGAAGTACTGTTATGCATCAAGGAATCTGCTTGTTAGTGTGTTATTCAAACACCAGGAATAGCGGGCAGGATATACTGCATACGTACACTGAGTCCGCCTGGAAGCCCAAACCCGTAGAGTTTTGGGATTGGAATATCTGGGCAATTTTCACTGACCCAAATATGGGTTGCTGCCTCTGTTCGTAACTTCTCTTCTGCATTTCCAGGAAATTCTTCCTCGCCAACCATATACGGCAATGGGAGCTTGAATGCTAGTGGTGTTGGTTCCTCGCCCCCCGGATAAGCAACATACACAGGGATACAAAGATTGAAACGACCATGATGCCAAGTCTCTCCTGTAGTAGGATTTGAGACAAACACATGATCGGGACTCGGTAGTCCACAATGGGAGGCTACAATGGCTTGTATTTCCGATTCTCGTTGCCCTAACTCGAAATATAAATCTTCCTTTTTGACGGGATATTGCAGCGTTTGGATTATGTCGTCCTCCACGCTCAAAAGGGCCTGAGGCAGGGATATGAAACCATTGACAAGGCTTCGGAACAGATTATGTCCTTCGGGAGGCTTTATTTTCCAGAAAGCATCGGATCTTTGTAATGTTGGAATTTTAGGACCGGCCAGAATTGGGTATTTCTCTTCCATACTTTGATCACGGCGTTCCATTTGTCGAATCTGGTCCGAACAAGAGTGATCCTCCTCCTCGTCTTCGTCGTCTTCTTCTTCTTCTTCTTCTTCCTCCTCCTCCTCCTCTTCTTCATTATTCTCACTCCACGAGCTAATATCAGCTGCGATTTGTGTAGGAGAGAGCGCTGGGCTAAGAATCACAGTTCGCAAGGAGGTGCGTCTTGGAGGGGGGCCCCCGGTGGGATAATTCCGCACTTGACTAAATGGGCTTTTGAATCGACAATGGTGTAGATTTGGCCGTTCAGATTCCTCGGTATCGTCATCATTGCCATCGATGGAAATATCATCAGGGAAACACTCAAAGGGCAACTTCGTCTGCTTTGGAAGCCACACTGCCCGTTTTTCAGGTTCAATATAGTGCTCATTCCCCCTTGTCTGGCTAGGATCTTTCTCTTCAGGTCTGCTGTTTGAAAGTCCCTTATGGGTATCGGGGGTGCCATTATCTTTTTCATCAGGATTAGAGCTAAGCCGGGCACAGTCTTCGTCAATGTCGTGGCGGTTTTTGTGGGGTAGGACTGCCGATTGGATATACCTTTGCAATTCAAGGTAGCTATTTCTGGATTTATCTCTACCACGTAGTTGACGCTCGAGCTCAAGATTTGTCTTGAATGGATGCTGGTCCTGCACTTGGGTGCTTCTTAACCTCAGTGGTGATGCTGTGTCGATCTCAGCCTCCACGGAGGGGCTAAGCGCAGGTCCAGAATCCGGCATTTGGCGCGAGTTCTAGACGAATATATGAGGATCAATATTTCGCAAAAGCGTTATTCAATCAGATGATAGATATAACCCGATAATAATACGATCAGTGAGGGGATATAAAGATATAGAATGTGGTTTTGGGGGCCTGGAGCGGACATTGACTTGCCAGAAGTTGGAGTTGAATGTTTGAGTAATGAATTAGTATTGGAAGGCATCTTGACTTATATAGCAACTTTTGAGTCGAATTCCTAGAACGAAAAAGTGAATCAAAATTTTTCATGCGTCAAGGGCGGAGTAACCGCCAGCAAAAGGTGCCCTTGCATGAACTTGGAAGATAAAACATCCCCCTGTGTTCAAGAGGGGGGCTCCAAATTTAGCTGTTTCTCTGGCGCTTACAGAGATGACGAGTTAGTTATGGAACCGTTTGGAGGTATTCCATAGAGATTCTAAAAATACTTAGAAACCTTGGAGTAAATGTCATCCATGCTCGCTGCTCGCTACGCCGTGGTAGCCACTAGTTTGAGTGCTGAAGCATGCACAAGGGGTGTTTAACTCATGGTTTTGATGCAAGGATTCGGAGATGATCCTCAATATCAATGCAACCTAATTAATTTGAGTCGGGTATAGGCTAACTATACGAGCATCGGAGTTGGTGATTTCGTGGTTGGATGAGTTTCTCAGGGTATCCATTAGCGCTTAAAAAAAAGAGAACCCCATTGGCGTTCCGTGAGAGTTTTGGATCCACCAAGTACATTGGGGGCCATTGCCGTGTGGAATGGTCCAAGCGTGTTAAAATCCGAAACCTTGGGGTCCTTGCATGGCGCTTAATTCTCTCTCTCCTCCTTGTGCGATCAGTGAGTGAACTCCTGCCGTTCAGCCTTGCCCAAAGAAAACTGTTACATTGTTCTTGACACATATATCGATGTGGACACCGCTCCCGAACCGTCTAACCGGCAGTCTTGCTATTGTTAGTTCCAGGTTCATCCGTGGGATGCAATCCTTAGGTGCAGCCCACAAAAAAATGGAAAAAATGGACGAGGAATCAGAGTCAAGCCTGGGCGGCTAAAAGGAAGAAACGAATACTAAGAAGTGAATGGTAAAATTCTTAGTACAATAAATGTTGTTGTTGAATAATACTGCATTGATTCATTTTTTGCTATTATTCTCCTCTATTTTCTGAATGTTTCTCCTATTTTATATCCCTTTTTTCTCGTTTTCTTTACACAATAACTACAGCCAAAAGCCCACTTTGTACCTTTGGTAAAAATAAACTTTCGGAATCAGCGGAAGTGTAACCTTATTTATAACCCTTTTGACAACCAGTTTGATTTTACTATTGATTACATAAACATCCAGCCAGATCGTACCACTGCTTAGTAAGCAAGCCGTTTGATACTAGAATTGGAAATTCTGTCATCGAATGCTATTTAACCTACCACGATAGCATACATATATCATATCGATCGTTTTATAGCCACGAGTGCTACTCTGGAGAAAAATTTCCGAAAGTCTCTGTGCGGTTCCACTAACTTGGATACATAGGTTCCAGTTGACCGTCCCATCTTGATGCCTTCTGGGTGCAATAATGCTCATGTGGATATTTTAAGGGGAGCTAACTCCACTAACTTTCACGTGACTACGCGCCGAGGTATCCAAGACGACCATTGTCAAAACAGCCACAGCATTTACGGAGTACATCTTGTTGCTTTCATTCATTGCAATTTGTTATTCTTGAACAAAACTGATATGTCTCTTTTATTATAATGGGTTCAGTGGAATATGATGAATTCTTGATATGATTATCTGCAGGTCGGCTTTAAAATCTATATCTGCTCTTTGATAGCAGCGCCCAATCTGTTTACTACTGGTGAACTAACTTGTTGGATCACAACAGTCAAAGGCTGCTGGTCACCTCCACCTCAGAAACGGAATCGCAATGGACAAAAATGATCCTCTCAGAGAGCCACTGATCCCTCAGGCAGACGAGATGGGTCAAGGCGATTCTGCCCTGGCCATTATTGGCAATAGGCGCGTCCAGCTTATTGAAGAAGAGGTACGTATTCCGCCCAATAGCCGCGTTCCCAATGCGTATTCAGTACATTCTTCAGTACTATTAGTGTACGAGTCACCTGGACTAATATTATTCTGACTATAGAATAGGAAAATACGGAGGAAAACAGATAAAGTCATCCTTGCTATTCTTGTCTGGGTTTACTTCTTGCAGGTATGAAATGCCTGCTTGGCAATACCCCTTGACAGGCTTCAGTATTATCATTGGAATACTATGCTTATCCGACGTCGAACATCTTCATCAGATTCTTGATAAAACTGTTCTAGGCTATGGAGCAATCTTTGGCCTTATTGAAGATACACATCTCTCTGGCAACCAGTATTCACTTATTGGTTCAATTGGCCCCATAGCCCAACTGGCATGGCAACCTTTTTCAATGATTTTAATTGTCAAAGTGCCGCATCGGATCCTAACGCCAACCTTGGTTCTCGGCTGGGGATTGGCACAAGCTGCGATGGGCGTCTGTAATAATTTTGGGGGTTTGCTTGCCACAAGATTCTTTTTGGGCCTTTTCGAAGCTGGATGTCTCCCCCTTTTCAGTGTCATCACCAGTCAATGGTATCGCAGAGCCGAGCAGCCCATTCGAGTCGCAGCTTGGTATGGTACAAATGGCATTGCTACCATTGTTGCCTCCGCGTTATCCTACGGTTTGGGTCACATACCAACTAAAACAATGCGGTCATGGAGAATGTGCGTATTTACCCTTATCATGACACCCTTTGATTTACTGACATATTTTCAGAATATTTATCTTTGTCGGACTGGTCACTATCATATCGGCCCCATTCGTTTATTGGAAACTGGATAATGATATCCCTTCTGCTCGTTTTCTCACGGAGCATGAGCGCGAACAAGCCATCGAACGCCTCCGTGCCAATCAAACGGGGACTAGGGCAACGGAGTTCAGGTGGTCACATGTATTTGAAGCACTTTTTGAACTGAAAACATACTTATGGATTGCAATGAGCTTGCTTCTCAACATCGGTGCGGCCGTCACAAACACGTTTGGGCCACTCATCCTCAACGGCTTTGGGTACGACAAATATATCACATCACTTCTCAACATGCCGTTTGGAGCAGTTCAAGTTATTGTTATTATGCTGGCGTCATATTTTGCCCAAAAACATCGGAGAAAATCTGCGGTTCTGATCCTCCTGATACTTCCGGTTATTACAGGGCTTTCAATGCTATATTCTCTCCCACCAGGCAGTTCTCATAGTGTGTTAGTTTTGGCATACTATTTGCTTGCTTGTATCTTTGGCGGAAATCCACTCATTGTTACCTGGATTGTTGGAAATACCGCAGGTACTACCAAACAATCAATAATCACCTCACTATACAACGCCGGATCGTCAACTGGCAATATCATTGGGCCATTATTGTTCGTCAAGGAAGATTCACCTCGATACAGAAATGGATTGCGCTCGGTTCTGATATCATTCATTGCTCTCGCCGTTGTAATACTAGCTCAAGTTGCGAACTTAGTTGTCCTCAACAAATTACATAGGCGATCAAGAGCAGCAGAGGGGAAAAAGGCTAACATCAAGGATGTATCCATGAATGAGCAATACGCAGAGTTCGATGAGGAAAATGATGGCCTGGAGTTTGCGGAGTCCCAGGGCTCTGAAAGTCAGGACGAAAGAACTGGCGAAATCGACACCGCCAGAATAATTTCACGGAAACGGCTGGGAGAGAATGCTTTCCAGGACTTGACTGATAAGCAGAATAACGAGTTCATATATATCTACTGATGATGTGGATATTGTGTTTCTTTCTTTCTTTTCTTGATACCATTGTCAATCTGGTCTACATTCTTCGCTGGGATGAGTCTGCTTTCTAATTATGAAGCCTATTATACAGAACACGTCTAATTATGTACATTCATTACTGAATGGGAAGTAATGATACCTCTTCATAATAGCTTCTATCAGGGTATATGCGTAACACATGAACCTCAGTAAAACCTGCCGTGATCCTGAAAAATTGATCGGAATAACAAAATAGTCAAGCATTTAACCCAACTGCAGATGACCCGAGGTACGACAGTTAGTCATATGTATACTTCCTCTGATGGGCAGTTGATTAGGATTCAAAGCTTGCCTGCATCTATTAGCTCTGTTGAGGGAGCGCCTTGGCAACCGCATTCGCTTTTACCATAACCTCGTCCCATTCTTTATCAGGTTCACTTAGCCAGGTGATGGCGCCTCCAGCGCCGAGCTCAAGGTCAGCCCCATTTTTGACTATAGTGCGTATTATGACGGACTGATCAATAGTTCCACTGGCGCACATATAACCTAAGGAGCCAGAATATATTCCACGTTCTGGTTCTCCCTCAAGCTCATCAATTATCTTCACTGACCGAAGCTTTGGGGCGCCGGTCATGGAGCCTGGTGGGAAGCAACGCTCCACAACTTTGACACCCCCAACATTTTTGGCGATTTGAGATTGGATGGTGGTAACAAGCTATGAAATGAATTAGACAAAGTAGGACTGACTTTTATGAACTAGGAAAAGCTCACCTGATGTACAGTCTCATAGCTTTCAACTTGAAGTAACTTTGGAACCTGTATCGACTTGGAGGGGGAAATATTGTGCAGATCGGAGCGAATCAGATCAACAATCTACTCAGGGGGTCAGTTAGAAGGGGAGTAATAATGAAACATTTAATAGAGTTAGGGGCTGAATCTTATACCATTAAGTTTTCGGCCAATTCCTTAACGTCGGTGGCAAGCTGAATCTTTCTCCGTTCATCCTCCACTTGGTCCGGACTTACTGCTAGGGTGCCTTTGATCGGCTTCATTTCTGCAATTCCATCTCCGTCGACCGATATAAATCGTTCAGGAGAAGAGGAAAGTATAGTTGTGTCGCTAACCGGGAAGTGGATGTATGCAGAGTATGGGGCGGGGTTGCGGCTTCGAAGTGATAGGTATAGTGAATAGGGATCCACATCTGGGCAGTGTGCTCTGAATCGCGTGGTCAATGTGACTTCGTATGTTTCACCCTCTTTTATAGCCTGCTGAGCAGCATGGATTTTCTGGCTATATGAATTTTCATCGTCAATGGCTTCAAAGCTGGGTAAAGATGTTGGGAGAGTATATGGTGGTGAGGGTGGCGCGGCAAATAGTTCACGAGTGTTCGAAAGAATACATTCATATTCATGCTGGGTAAGACCAATCGGTGAATGGGCACCGATAAATTTTCCGATTGGGTCTTCTTCTCCACGACGAATCAGACCGAAGGCCATCCATTCACCCGTGTAATTGTCCAGCCTCAGAACAACGTTGGTAAAGAGATGCTGGCTGTCCGGAACAGAATGGGTGTTTTCCTTCTCAGTTGACTTCCTATATCTGTAACCAGGTAGGGATTCACGTTTCATCTCATACCCGAAGTACCCAATCAGTCCAACCTGAAGCAATGGCTGGCCCGCTTGGGTATCCTCTCCGAGTAGATCTGGCTGTACAGATGCAACATTTTGCTCAATGATGGTCCGCTGGAACTGGTCGAGCCATGACCAATAGGAAGTCGTAAGCTTTTCTGACTTGACTTGCTTTCCTTGTTGAGAGACAGAGAGTTTTCCAGTTTCTGACCAGTAGCATAGCGTAAATGCACCAATGCCCAAGTACGAATTTCTTGAATGCGCATCACGGACCTAGGCACAAAGTTAGTATATGGTATGTTTGATAAAGGTGTGAATCGGATAGATCTATCTGACCCTGGCACTGTCTAGCCAAGCTTCGCCATCCAAAGAATAATTTCGAATTATAGTATCAAAAACAGTTTGTGGTGCAACCCCTTTTCCAAGGCTTGTACCTTGTATGTAATACGGACGTACACCATCTGTTGCTATTGACCACGGCCTTTCATTTTGGGGATTGAATGTACCTTGGGCCTCCTTAACAATGGCGCTTTTGCTCAGGATAGAATCCGGTAGTAATCCAGTACTTGAGAAGTGGTGAGTAGTGCTAATGTCCGAAGGCTGGATAGCCCAAAACTGGAGGACCTTGTCCCGGAAATTATCCATGATGTGCTGACCATATTTGGAGCACACGCTTTCGGGGTGCCATTGAGTTCCGTAGATAGGGCGACTGCTATGCTTAATGCCCATTACCACTGGTACACCTTCATCGAAAGTCCAGGCCGTTAATTCTAGCTCCTTAGGTAAGCCTATAAATCGAAATCAGTAACACTTTCCAGAAGTGACCATTTAACTAGGATATTTCGAACCATTGAATGGAAGTACAAGACTATTATATCTTACACCCTCAAACTGTTCGGGAAGGCCTTCAAAGATTCCAGTTTTGTTATGGTGAATTTTGCACACTTGGCCATGTTTGATGTTTGGTGCATGTATAATTTTTGCTCCAAAAGCTGTACCAATCCCTTGGTGGCCCAAACATATCCCCAGGATTGGTATGTTAACTTCTCTGATTAGTTTTGAGTTAAAGCCGAAGTCTGATTCCTTGTCAGGGCTTCCAGGACCAGGGGAGAGAATTATAGCATCCAAATGAGGAAGTACTGATTCCTTAAACGTATCCCTAATATATGCTTTGTCAGTGGATTCAAGTAACGAGGTGATAAGAGACCAACCAAGTGAACTCATCAAAGCGTATGACAGCCACGCTCCAAGTATTTTGTAAGAGTTGCAGGATGTTATTTGTGTAAGAGTCATAATGATCTATAATGACAACGCGTAACGGTCTTGTGTCTGCCGTCATTATGCCTTGATTGTTAGCAGCGGAGGGGCTGTCCTGAAGAATATATACCGGTATACGCTCTCCAGAGTAGCACACTCCCGGGGTAAGGAGGAATCCGAGGATGTGCGCTTTCTGAGAACCAGGGCAAGACGAATTTATACAAACAGCCCTCCCAACAAAACTAAGTCCCGAATAGAAGATATTCGGAGCAAAAGCGGATTCGGAGGTCAGGGTTCTTTAGGAGAGATACCTCTGGTACTGGGAGCTTTCGCGTGATGCCTGGAATTTCCACAGGTTCGTCTCATTCAGGGTATACATATACTGCTCGTGAGCCACAACAGCTGCAGTTATTATTATATGCGCCCAGCAAAGCTCTTCAATTACGGAACACTTCAGGTCTTAAAGATATCAATATCTAATTTTTTTTTTTTTTTTTTTTTTTGTCTCCGTCTGAACCCTGTGAAAAAAGCAAGCAGGAAGAAAAAAGAAAAAAAAAATTGTCCGGCCAAGCGACGAAGAGACAACACGTGACCCAACCACCACCTGGGCACCCGCCTGGGCAAGTCGGGCATCTGAACTCGACCAGGCCCATGGATCCCAACTTCTCCTTTGTAACACTATTTATGCATATAGCGGGACTTCTTGGATGATAATATTACACAAAATTGAATGCTGCTGTTTGGGAATATGACCGTGCATGAATATGCAGGGTTGTGGAGTGAGAGCATGGAAAAGATGGGCGCGGTCAGATACCCCCAGATGAAGAGTGTCTGGCATGCAAGTTCACAGCGACTATCCATGAACAGCCCAGAATAAAATCTGAAGCACGCAAGGGACATGGTTGCTCACTTAATAATGGCTAAAGGGATCCGAGAATAGCCCGGCGGTTAGCTTGCCACTTGGTGGAATCCATTGTTGTGGACAAAAGCCCGGGAGCATGTAGAGTGGGACTGATGGACAAGCGCCGGCCGTGTTTCAGCCTGCAGGGCGAAAAAAGCATTGGTTATTCAATTCCGTGCAGAAGCGTGAACCTCAAACCCGAATATTCCTGGCGAGGTACTCCGTACAATTGCGCTCAAGCATTCCGATCCAGATATTCCCCCTCAGCTACCATATCCATACTTTCCAGAGGAACACTGCCCAGCTCCAAGTTTTCGGTATAATGACAGAGGAGGGCCCCAACCAGAAGAGCAATCCTTCGTCACCCAAAGGCTTCGCAGGACATTAGAACAGCTTCTTCTAACGGCGCGAAGCTAGCCTTTTGTTGCTCATCGAGATGATTCCACCTACCAGAAGCAAATTTCAATGCATCTGGACCCCAAACCCTGACGTTGCGATGGCATACTTCTATATCTGTTGCTAAAATAGTTCGTTTGTTGCTGCTAGGGCCTTGAAAATGACTATGAACGCGGTGGGTAGAGCCTCAGAGCTTCAGATATGACATTTCTTGCAGAAATGCCTGGGCTGAGTTCCTAGCACCTGTTTGAACTCCAGTGAGCGATTGCCTGTGAGAAAATTGACCTCTAGAAAAGCTCGCAGAACTATTTTCCGCATCGTCACGAAAGATGGTAGAATAAGATTCAATGGGGTTGAAGCTGGCTACTAATTTGGATATTCAGAAATATTGCCTTGAGGGTATCATGAGATGACGTCTCGCTTTGACAGCTTGATCGTTTTCCTCCACCTGGATTCTTGGATGATATCCAAATTCTATTGATATCTTCCGCCAATTTAAGTACGTCTTTATACTGGGTTTTGTCAACATATTTTTGAAGACTATGCCTAGAACGACTGTGAGGCACAACACTTGTGCCACACTTGAGATGGGAACTGTGCCTATTGCAGTGCTATTGTCTGCATTGCCTATCTGCTCGAAAAAGGCTAAGGATTCAAGGGTAGTTGCTGCAAGAGTAGCTAATTTCCCCCAGTCCGTGCTGTGGAGAATCATCTGCTTTGTAGCAAGAGCTACAAACTCCCTTATGACAGTGTTATCGTCGCTAGTGAAGGCATTGTCTATCCCGAGTTCCCGCCGAAGAGCTTGGTTTGGACCGGCTCTTGCCTGCTACCCGGTTAGGGTGTTTTCCGACGTGCCATTTAACGGACTCCTCCCGGCAATGACTGCTCGACAGTCTTCCACGTCATAAAAATGATAGTTGATTTCGGCGTACTTTTTTTTTTTTGAGCTGTTGTTGCAACGATAATAGCGGACGGCTCCCACAAGAAGGAATGCCATCATGGCACCAATGTTATTCAGAGCTTGATATCTGGAAAGTGGATGGTAGGAAAGAAATATGAGTCTATATATACTATTTCTGATATGACACAGGCCTCCTCCCCGTCTAGAAAACACTTGAGTTTTGTAACGGAACTTCCCATTTACTGCTGAAAAGCAGCAAGATAATACACGTTGCCTATCTATACCATGCAGGTACCTTTTCGCTACCTAGCAAACTATCAACCGTCTCCGTCTAAAATACTCATTGGCATTGCCTCACCCACTCATACCTTCTAGACAGCGTTTTTTCCCGCAGTCTCTACAGAATGAAAACGAATCTCATATCTTCAAGGGACGAGGCCGGTCTTGAATATGATCTACCTCTGGTACTCCTTTAAAACAGTGCCGGGCCGACAAGTACTTGCCAGACGAAAAATGTTTATCTTTTCATATCCATTTAAATGACGGCGGCAATAAACTAATAGTTCCTTAGTCTATTGGAGATCCAGGTCTTTCAATATCAATTTCAATCTCTATGGCTTCCGCCAGAACTAGCCCAATTTTATCACTACCCTAAGACGTCCCCGCATGGTCTAAGGATGATTTTTCGTCATTGCCTCTGGCATGAAGATCAATTCCAGACTATTAAATCAAGCCCTTTTACATTTTCCACATTTTCAATATTACCAACTATGCTAGCAAACGCCAACGGTGTTCTCTCAGCATTATCCTTTCAGTTAAGATCTGATCTACCATTTGCAAGAGCAGAAAAAACAACTAAGATTTCTTTCCTAGAAAATTGTTGCAGCATGTGCAAACCGTGTTGGCCCCTCGTCATCTCTTTCTTCAACTTCAACCCCATCTTGTGCAAGTGCTATTTCTACGGTTTCAACCCGACCATGTTGTGCTACGAGAAGACAACTGTTTGCCCCTATTGTGGGTTCTCGGGTTGAGTTAGATTCCATCCTTAGCTAGCAAGATATCCACGACTGCGGCTTTACCCAAAAGCACTGTTCTTGATATTGGCGTGCCCAATATTATCTCCCTGGTTAACGTCAGTCTCCATTCTCGCCAAATAATATTTTTACAGCTTCGATGTGACCGAATCTCATCGAGTGTAACAAACGGCGGGAGTATCAATGTCCAATTTCTCAAGGAGGAGCTCAACTATGGACTGATCCTTCACTTCACTTGCCCATTTCAATGGTGTCATTCCTTGGTCATCTGTATTTTTGCTTTTGATCGCTATAATAAGCGGCTTAGCTCCTCTACGGCCTTTGCTATTGACATTGTTCCACGACGGGTATACATTGCAACGAGAGAGGCCGATCCATGGGTTGCCGCCAGTTTTATAGGCGATAGACCCTCTTTATTTTCGATATTTATGTCGGTTTCCTCCCTTCTGAGTAATATTTCGGCCGAGCGTATGGAGGTGCGGTACGTTGCATAGTGTAGCGCAGTGTTTCCAAAGTTGTCTTTGAAGTTGACGTTCATCCTGTCGCAGCTTACCAGGGCTGACATGACGCGAAAGTGATCTTCGCACGTCGCTTATATCAATGGTGTAAAGCCCCCATAGTCACATACATTCGGGCCCATAACTGCCACCATGCCTGAGCAATAATTCGACCGTTTTTAAATTGTTATATTGAGCAGCCAGCGCCAGAGCAGTCCTTCCTTCCCGGTCTACAGCACGTAAGTCTGCACCGGAGTTAAGGAGCAACTCTACATTGTCACAGAGGTCGCCAGGCGTCCTAGAGGCTGTCAAAAGAGGTGTGAACTGGAAGCCGTCAAGACTCTCAATGTCTGCGCCCCACTCAAGAAGTATTTCAATATAAGCGGTCGACTTGGCTTTGGCAGCTAACGACAAGGCAGAGCGCAGCCTATTGTCGGCCATCTCAATATCGATCCTCCCCGAACTCAACAGTGTCCTCAGGTATCTTCTGGACGGGTTTCGGCCGGAGCCTTGATGGCTTCGAGTAGCGGTGTTCGATCAAGTGGACCGGCTCTTAAATTGGGGTCGACGCCGCTGTGTTCGGCCAACAGTTTCTGAACAGCATGATGTCCCTTTCTGACCGCAATGTGTAAGGCGGTGCGTCGAGATTCACCTCTGAGGTTTGGGTCCACCCGTTTATTGGCAAGAAGAAGCTTCATGATATCAGGATTACCGGTATCTGCTGCCTGGTGAATTGGGGCACAGTGTTTGGTGTTTTTGATATTTGGGTTGATACGGGAATCTCTCAGGAGAAATTTCACCACTGAGGTATTGCCGCCACAAACTGCATAGCCCAGCACGGAGCCCAGGTCATTGACATAGCGTAGGTTGATCCTCTTGATCTTCAGCAGATGTCGCACGACCTCAAGGTGGCCTCCGAGAGCTGCACTTTGCAGGGCGGTTGGGCCGCTGGGGCCCCTCTTCCAGTTGACATCTACACCTAGATCGAGGAATTTCTGGACAGCCCTCAAGCTTCCATTGCCAGCTGCCGACACCAGACCAGTGCCACCAGAACTTCGAATGTTGTGACGGTAAAGAAAGGTGTTGAGGCAGCTGTAGCAGTGGGCCGATGTTTGAACCAGAGCGTTGATGTCTCGCTCATGCTCTGCAAACTCTGCAATAACAAGTAGTATCTCACAGGGGAGATTTGGCAGAGACATGACGCAACGACGCGCTCCGTAGAAGCTACATTGGGTATCAAAGATGGTTTGAAATCTACAATTCGCCAGTTATTAACTAACTCACATGGATGATTTGACTCGCTAACTAATAGGTCTTCGTAATCCAAGACGTTGACTCTCAGGCTGCTCAGCCGCTGGAAAGACGTTGATGCTAACGAATTGTCCATATTCAGATATATGTTCTGACCAGATATCTATTCTCATCAGGTAACTATGGCCTGATGTCAGAGATGAAGTAGTTACTTCACGGCCACGACACCGGTCCACTGACCCCCACCTGTGATAATCTGACGATACGGATGGACACGGTACCAAATCTGTCGAGACGGTCAAATGTTACAGTTATCTACGATGTCCAGCTGTACGAAACTGGGATTGTTATTCATCCCAAAGGTTCGCTCGCGGCATGCCATACGGAGAATGTCCGCAGAAAATGAGCGGTTCAGGTAAAACATGTCCAGCCGCGCCAACCCTGATACCCACTGATGGGACGAACCTGCGGGAATTAAAAATAAAAAAAAAATAAAATAAATAATAAAAAGACGACGAAGCCAGGGACGGAGAGAGTTGATGCATGGATACATGCATGGAGCCAACGCATCAGGAGGGGCGGGCGCGAGACACCCCCGCGCAGGCAAGGATCATACATCCGATGTGGGCTGCAGAGGACGGTTCAGAGACCAGGGATCGTCAATGACATTTGTGAGTGGGTGAAACTTGAGGAGCCGGCTTAATTGGGTTGATGCCGTTTCGCTTGATAGAAGGGCTCAAACAAGGAACGCCAGAGTATAAGTAGCAACTCCTCCTGGATAGACATGATCGATGAGTGGGCGTCCCACCGTTCGAGGAAAACCACAGGTCAAACACAGGGGCTGCACTCAAGTTCCAGTCATATGCTTTTCTATACCGGAGGGTAATCAACTCCGAGACTGATGGATCCAAAGGACTCCGGAATCGCATCCCATCAGCTCGTTTAACGTTCATAATTTCACGGAAGGACTTTATTTTTGGGCCCAAGACTCGTGGTGAGATATGAAGGTGGGTATATCAAATGGGCTCTGACGCAAGACCATTTCCCCATATCAGCATCAGCACAAGCAAATAGTGGAAGAACGAACACCTTCTGGGTAGTTGAGCAAATATTGCTTCCTTTTCCCGGTGTCAAAAACATGTATTGACTGACCCGGCCAGCAATGACTAGCTTGTCTGCCCGTATTTCTCGTCAGAGGAGCTTGCCCGGCCTTGAAAATGAAGGTGCCTCAAGACGGGAATACGAGCACAACAGGCTGGATCGTAATGACTGGTGACAATGCGTCTTCTTTCCGTCCCCAAAGGTGCAATGCCGTGCTTGAAAAGATCTAGCTCGTCAAGCAGGATCATGTCATCATCTATCGAGACAGCCGTTGGTTGCGTCCTGTAACCAAATTAGTAGACGAATAGACATGGATTTGACTGGCAGGCAAACCTCAACAGGAGGATGTAACTTGTCGCTAAGTCGCTGTCTGAGAGCAAAGAAGTAAGTAGTCGTAGAAGAAGCAAGCAACTGATCAGCCGTATAAGATGCTATTATTATACACCACGATGACCGCAGCTCATGAGGCCCACGGCTCCAACCTCGCCCTGGTCAAACGGACAAGACGCAGCAGCTCCGGGAGGCCTCTCATCCTCTGCCCCCAGCGTGATAGCCATCGACGGCTGCGGCAGAAGAAAAGACGCAGAGAAGCAGCGCTGTCTATCTGTCTGTCTGTCTGTCTGTCCGTCCGTCTGTCTGCATGCAGGTATCTGCCCTCCCTGGCCAGCGCCTGCATGCGCCCATCTCCATCCATGCATGACAGCCCGGGATGTTTCTTCACGATATAACCAACACTAGCCTCCTCGCCTTTCTCGCTGTCTCTTCTTCGTCTTCTTCTTCATCTTCATCGTCGTCTTCGTCTTCTTCTTCTTCTTCTTCTTCATTCGCCTGTCAGCCACCCACGTCAGCCGTCCCGTCGCTGCCGCTAGCCTGCCCCTTAAAATAGCGTTGGCCCCGACCCGCTACCCGTCATCGCAGTTCGACGTAACTACTTTTTAGCCGCCGGCCGTCCCCTCCTCCTCCACAGAACGACAGCAAACAAACGACGCCCGACACACGCCGGCAGACAAGATACAACACACGGAACACAGGAAACACAGAATACACACACGCCCAAGAGGCAGACAGCAAAGGATAGACCGCCAGGATGCTGACTGACCGCTCTCCCACCGTCCTGCGCGCTCCCACCTCGCTCCTCTCGCAGGCCATGGCCCAAGTCCAGGCCGAGTCTGCCTCCGCCTCCCCTTCGTCCTCCCGCGCCCGCCATGCGGCTTCGCTGAGCACGCCCTCGTTTCGACTCGAGAACCTGCCTCGCTTCCATCCGGCCGTCTACCAGTCGACTACCGCCGGCAGCTCGACGGCCTCCTCGGCTGCGTTCGACTTTGACGGCACCGCTACCTCATCTCACATGTACTCGCATCATCCACATCATCCCCAGACATACCGGCCCTCCTCCGCGTCGGCAATGATGTCTTCGCCCGCAGCATCCTCTTCGACCACCGCTTCTTCCTCCCGGGATGCTCTCCGGCAGTACCGCGAGTTAGTCGCCGGCATGGCCCTCTCAGCTCGCGCTTCAGCTCAGTCCTCGACGTTTTCTAAACCGTCGAAACCACGGCTGGAACCGCTAGGGAGTCCGGGTCCGGTGACGCCCCTGGCCCTGGAGGAGGAAGGAGAAGGATACCTCTCTGCCGGAGCGATGGATATCCTGGCGGCAGATGGCCAGGGCCACGCAGGCATTCGAGAACGGACTGAGCTGCTAGATCAGCTTATCATGCGAGAGCAGGACCGTCTCGCCTCGAGGATCAATTGATCAATCCATGCCACCTTTTTTTTTTTTTTATTCCGGATCTTTTTTCTTCTTCCCCCCTTTTACTTCGGACTTCTCTCATGACTCGATTTCCTTACGACCTTATGCCACCACTTACATACGAACCGACCGTTTCATAGACCAGCACAGGGCCTTGACTACGGCCTGTCTAGATGGCCTACTTTTTTCAATGACCCATGACGTTTGCTCATTCAGGAGTTGTTTTTTGCTTTCGTTTTAGAAGGAATGGAGTCAGGTTCGGATGCCTCAACGACTCAACGACTCAACGACCCAACGACTCCTTGGTTTATATATTTTGAAAGATACCCAATAAACCACGAACTGAGGTATAAAAAGTAAACCAGGGACTAAGAAGGAAAAGGAAAACAGGAAATCAACGAAAACGAACGAAGGATCTGACTGACTCCCTTCTTATCTACATGGCTGGTCTATGTGTGGTCCAAACCTTTTGCTCTATACCCGCGCTTCATTTCATCCTCTCGACGGCACGACACAACCATCTTTATATACAACCACCCCCTGATCGTTGGTGCCTTACCTCCCTGCTGCACTTCTTATTGGACCTTTATTACTATTCCTTTTTTATTATTATTTCTGACTACATTTTGTGATATTAATTAGCGTTCTCCTTGAAGACTGGATGTTTTATACCCCCTCGCTACATCTGTCTTTGCCAGCCCATACATCGTTTCAGGTTTATCTCCTTTTTTTCTTCTTTACACCGATGATACATTTTTCTAGACTTGTTTTCCCTGATATGATAGCCCTAGGAGAGACGAGAATGAATATCTATTACAGCCAACTACACTAATACCACTGCTACCACCACCACCTCTCCCTTGTATCTTTAGCCTTGTAACCAGTAGTACATAGCAGTAGAATGGCCATAATATTCTCCGTACTCAAAATAGTATCACATACTGCAGGGAATATCCGTTTCGTGTCCATCGTTCAGCTCGGAGTCAGACACCGATATCGCACTTATTTAATCATCGCTAGTCGAATAACTAACTATTCGGCTGGAGAGAGAAGCCGAAAAGAAGAGAAATGAAATAGCTATCCACGGCCCCAGAACACATGTCAAAGACTCTCTGCTGGCTACCCGCTACAAATCCGAGCTGCAGCTACTACTGGCGGCGTATTGATTAAGGGATCTGGCGCAGGCCCGTCAGGCAGAGACCTCCAGCTGCTTGCAACACCATCGGCATCACCCATCACCAGCAGCAGCAGCAGCATCAGCAACAGCAGAAGCATGAGTAATGGAGCGGGAGTCGTGCAGCAGGACTTGGGAGCCGGAAAGACGAAGCTAAAGGCCCAGCATGACTACAAGGGCTTTGTGGCCGGGGTCTTTTCAGGCATAGCGAAGTTGACAGGTGAGTCGAGCTGGTCTCGCGGTGCTGGAAGAGCAGCCGTCGTAGCTAACAGACGGACGTCACAGTCGGCCATCCGTACGTATGACCACAGAAAGACGCCGGAGATGACGAGTTGATGAGGTTGACGGTTGAAGATTCGATACCATCAAGGTCCGGCTGCAGACGACGAAGAGCTCGCGGTTTACCGGCCCGTTGGACTGCTTGCTGCAGACGGTGCGAAATGAAGGAGTTACAGCACTGTACAAGGGGGCCACGCCGCCGCTGATGGGCTGGATGGTCATGGACTCAGTGTATGTCCTATGCGATATACCGCACTGGTTTACTCTATGGCTACATAAGTATGGGACCTGGATGGCTGACTGTTTTTGACTGCTGGGTTTGCTTGTTAGGATGCTGGGCTCGCTGACGCTGTACCGACGGCTGCTGTTTGAGCATGTCTTTGCCAACCGAGAGCTGCGAGCTGCGCTGCCGTTCGTCAGTCCCACGGTGCCGGACAAGCTGTCAACGTTCGGTCATGGAGTCGCAGGCATCCTGGCCGGGTCAACGGTCAGCTTCGTCGCGGCGCCAGTAGAGCATGTCAAGGCCCGGCTGCAGATACAGTATGCTGCCGACAAGAAGCAGCGGCTCTACCAGGGCCCCATTGACTGTGCTCGCAAGATAGTAAGCGGCTCCTGGCCACCCATTTCCGTCTGACTGACCGGTGTAGGCTAATAACGACTTCGACAGCTGCGTGCCCATGGTCTACCAGGGCTCTATCACGGCCTCTGCTCGACCTTGATCTTCCGCTCGTTCTTCTTCTGCTTCTGGGGAAGCTACGACATCTTCTCGCGCGCCTTCAGACAGTACACAGATCTCTCTGCACCTGCCATCAACTTCTGGGCCGGCGGACTGGCTGCCCAGGTCTTCTGGGTGACCTCATACCCGTCCGACGTCATCAAGCAGCGTATCGTGACGGATCCGCTGGGCGGCTCGCTGGGCGACGGAGAGCGCAAATTTCGACGATGGAGAGACGCCGCTGTCGCCGTGGGCAGAGAGGGCGGCGGGTGGAGAGCGTACTGGCGCGGTTTCCTGCCTTGTATCCTGCGAGCGTTCCCAGCTAATGCGATGGCCTTGGTCGCCTTCGAGGGAGTCATGAGAGCCCTTCCATGACCAATCTCTGCGGTCTCTCCTCTCCCCCAGCTAGGGAAAAACGAGAGAGTCATCGTCGTCCCAAAATATATAACCATGCCCGGTCCGGATTGCAGAGCCAGACAGGCTACATTCGGGTCACCATCACCCCTTGATCTGCGTGACTCGTGTTTGGCTATCCACCAGCCAGCAAGCCGATCCCGCACGCTGTATCGACTCGTCAGCTGCTTCTACTGCTGCTTGACGTCTGTCTGTCGCCTTCCGCTGGCCGTCCTGACACGCACGACTCCATCGCTGGTCCGCCCTCGTAAGCCTGCAAGCCGTCTCCTCTGCCCCGACTCCTCCTCCCCATCTTCCTCCTCCTCCTGTAAAAATAATAATAATATAAAAAAGGGACAAGACAAATAAATAGAAATTCAAAAATAGAAAAAAAAAAAAAATTCAAGAAATAAAAAAAAAAAAGAAAAAATAAAGTCCGGCGCTTTTCCTCTTTCGGCCGCAGAGCCAGAAGAACAACTTCAGCTTTTTTGCAGCAAAAACTTGACCTGAAGGCGAACTTCACCTCCTGCTGCGTCTTCGGATTTTTTATTTTATTATCTTGCTACTTCTATTTCTTTCCTCCTTGCTCGCCGTTCTCTCGCTGCTGTCCTGCGTCTTCCTGTGCGGCTGGGCTGGCTGTGTGTTGGGCTTGCCTGCCATCTGCATCGTTAACCTCGCTTGCCACTAACGAGTAGTTAGTTACGTCGCCTGCGCTCCCTGGACAAGTTGACGACGCCCTGGGAGCCCATCTTCCGCTACCCTCGCCTTTTCCCGCCAGCAGCCTCCCGCTCTCTGACTGTGTGAAACATGTTGCGGAGGATCAGATATATGTCTGGATAACGAAGTCAATTACTCTGCACACTCAGCCCACGGCCGAAGTCTCCATCGAGAGCGTCGTCTCCGTCCCTGACGAACCCCTTCCGCCCGAGACCAGATATATCCAAAAGGACACCCACACGGCACACCTCTACAACGCACACGATGGCCCTCTCACGCTCCTTACGCCGCACGAATCCGATCACTATCGTGCTAGCCGGTCTCCTAGCCATCGGATTCCTCTTCTTCATCTTCTCCCCTACCTCGACGGCGGCCTTTACCTCTCAGGAACGGCATGATGACGCTGCTCAGAACCCGCTCTCTCCGCCCACAAAGCCCTTCCACAAGTCGCAGGCCGCTGGGAACAAGAGGGCGCCGCCGCCTGTCGTTCACTACAACATGAACAATCTCACCTCATCCAGAGACGCTGCACAGAACCGGGAACGCATCCTCGTTCTCACCCCCCTCTCGCGATTCTACCCCGGGTACTGGGAGAACCTTAATAAGTTCACTTACCCTCACCAATACATCTCCCTGGGATTTATCATCCCCAAGACCAGGGAAGGAAATGCAGCCTACTCCGCTCTACAGTCTGCAATCACCAAAGTCCAGTCCGGCCCCATTGACGACCGGTTCGCCAGCATCACAATTCTGCGACAGGACTTCCCTCCGCCGATCCAGTCACAGGACGAAAAGGAGCGCCATAAGCTTGAGAACCAAAAGATCCGCCGAGAGTCCATGAGCCGGGCACGAAACAGTCTGCTTTTCACCACTCTCGGACCAGCCACCTCCTGGGTTCTCTGGCTGGACGGCGACATTATCGAGACACCCCCGACTCTAATCGAAGACATGACGAGCCACGACAAGGCTGTGCTTGTAGCAAACTGCTACCAGAGATTCTTCAACCCGGACACAAAGGAAATGGATATCCGGCCATACGACTATAACTCGTGGACCGACACCCCCCGGTCTCTCGACATTGCCAACAGCATGGGCCGTGATGAGATCATGCTAGAAGGGTACGGTGAACTGCCTACCTACAGAAACCTGATGGCCCTCAGCGCAGACAGATCACCGGAGAGAAATACCCGCGAGATCATGGAGCTGGATGGTGTAGGTGGAACCGCTTTGATGGTCAAGGCTGCCGTTCACCGGGACGGAGCCATGTTCCCTCCTTTCCCCTTCTACCACCTCGTCGAGTCTGAGGGATTCGCCAAAATGGCACGAAGACTCGGGTGGAAGTGCTACGGTCTTCCAAACTACTTTGTACGTCTCTCTCCCAATAGCGCCCCAACCCTCTTCCACTGCTCCATCACTAACCCTCCATCCTAGGTATATCATTATAACGAGTGAGAATAACCATTTCTCCATTTCCGACTCTCTTACGTTCCCCTTCTATCACCGGTTTTATCTTATTACCCTTTTTATTCCACCTACCAACGGCCACGTATGCTCGTATCATTCTTAGACCTCTGTACCAGATATCATAACCTTTCGCTTCTTATCCCCTTTTCGCTGTTTTTAACCTTTTCTTTCTTTCTGTTAATCTCTTTGCCTCCCCTTTTCTGGCGCGCTGAACCTTTGCATATGATGCATATTTTCTTCCCCTTTCAACTAGTTCGTTGCTGCGTTGCTATTGCGTTTTCCATATTCTCCACGCGTGAGAACCAAATTTTCTTTAGATCTGTTCAGGGGGTGTTCAAATGTGGTTTTTCTTGCTCTTGCTTTCTTTTTTGTTTTTTTATAATGTAGGGTCAAAGTCGGAAGTCAAAGACAGACAATGAATTGGCATGAGACAAACAAGCTTGTGGAGTAACTGATCGGAGTTCCCCTTTCAGTCAGCGAATGGACATCTAGGCGGGCTGGTCCTTGATTGGATTTGATATTTCATTTTATCTATATCTTCCTGCGTTTACTCAAATAGACTTCTACTTCAATATTGAACCATGCGTTTATTTATTTATTTATTTATTTTTTAATCCCAGGATATCCTAGAAACAAGTTAGCAACTGAAGAATAAGTCATGAATAAGAAATGGAACAGACATACAGCAACATTATGCCGGCTCCGGCAGCCATGGCAGCAAACTGCATCAGGGTCTTTCTAGTCTCCACTCCATTATCCTTACCTGTCTCCAGCAGCTCTGGGATAACCGCTACCGTTCCAACGTAAAGGAACGTTCCAGCCGTAAATGGTAGTAGCAAGTCACCAACCGTAAGGCTTGTTCCTAGCAAGCCTGGAGAAGCTACTCCAGATACTGTGGATGAAGACCCACCGCCCCCAAATTCCTGGATAGCGATTCCAATGAAAGTCCCGATAAACGCGCCGATGGCCGTAACGAACTGAGCACCCATGGCTTTCCGCTTGGAGAAGCCAGACTGGATCAGAAGGGCAAAATCACCGACCTCGTGTGGGATTTCATGGAAGAAGACTGCGACGGTCGTAGTTGCACCAATAGTGGGAGAGGCGTAGAAGGACGAAGACATAGCTAGTCCATCAGTGATATTATGCGTAAAGTCTGCAATCAGGTTCAGGTAACCTCCTAACTTGACGCTGGGGTTGTTACTTGGCCCAGTGTCTAGTTTATCTTCCGAGGCGGCACCAGCAGAACCTGCTGCTTGTTTCCGCTGCTTCAGGTTACCGTGCTTACCATCCCCGGCCGACACGCCTGTGGCTGCCACTAGTCCAGAATCTTCGCTATGGCCATGCTCATGCGAGTGACCGTGCTGGTGTCCTTCCCCTCCAGTTGCAATCCGGAGAATTTTATCCATGGCCACAAAAGTCACGAAACCAACAAGAATCGCCAGGCCGAGGATTAAATTCTTGTTTGGCTCAACCATCACGAACCGCACGTGCTCTGGCGAGTCTTCTCCAAGAAATATTTCGGGTAGTAGGTGGAAGAGGGTGTCTCCTAGCAGGCCTCCAACGGCAAAGGCTACCATTATAGAGAGGGAAGATGGGTCGATGTTCGGAGGACATAATGCCAGTAGGAAGTCTGGCAAGTAAACAAAACAGTATTAAGATTGATTCTTCACGGGTCAAGTATTTAGTGAGAGAGCTACTTACTGGGAGGTCCAGAGATGTAGATGGTAGCAAGAATGGCATTCACAGCAGGACTGCCAGGGAATAAAACCGCAAAGACCCTAGATGTCAAACTGGCAGTCTCAGGGGCACTGGCGAGTTTCTGCGCATTAAGCGATTGAACGAGAGGACACTCCTAAACCCCCAGCAGACACGGAGTTAGATAGTTAGATTGTCTTCATCTGTGCACCAGTATCTCTCCCTCGACCTGTTATTTACCTGCAGCTTCTCCTCGATCTGGGGCACCGTCAGCTCGCTCGTGCCAGCCTTGTCCGATGTACCTGTAGCTTGTGCAAGGACAACAACGAGTGCAAGCACAGCTAGAAAGCGCCATAGCCGGCCGTAGAAGGCGGAGAATCCAATTGAGCGTGCCATGGTTAACCCCTGAATGCCACTGTAGTTATGCAGCTTGACAGGAGGCGTTGAGGTGGGAGGGTGTCGTGAAATCGCATCGCCCCATCTACGCTAGTTAGCTCGTTGACAAGTTAGCTTTGCTAGCTAGCTAAAATAAACTGGGCCAGCCCTGCGGGAGATCGGTCATCGTCTATTTAGCGATTCAGTGGCACACGACATTGATCATCATATGAAGAATCACATCTGCCCGGCCAGTCGCTAATGACAGATAGTATATGGAGTATATGAACCCTAGCAGTTGATAGATAGGATGGAATACTGCCCCGTAATGATGATTTACAGTTCGATTATTGCCGCCATCTATTTTGGGCAAAGTCTCCTAAAAAATCGCCTCATAACAGCCTCAATCTGATATTCGTTATAGGCTCACAACTATAATCATCAATGGTGTCCCATGTTTGCCTTGCCTTTACGAGGACCGTAGGATTTGCATCTAGTATGGTAGTGCCGGGTTGAGGCTGGCTGAAAAGCTGCTGCGACATAGAACACGGAGGAGAGTTTCACTCTAGTTGTGATTGGGAGATCAATGTGGCTCTCATTCTCTCATACCCGCATAATACGTACTGGATAAACCTGGCATCAAATAGTTGGTGTTTGACGGTTGGTAACTATCAATAATAGTTGATAACAAGCCAAAAAGAGTTGGTCCTTTTTAGAGAGAAGGGGTCGAGTATAAGATTACATAAGCCACCAGTTAGTCACTTAGTTATCTGCCAAGACCTGTGACGACAAACTTTCGCGATAGAGAGAGAAAAAGTTTTGAAGCGAGATAAAACGACGAGAAGCAAGCCGCAGAAGAGCGATTGTATATTTATTTCAGTGCAAGATACCATAGAGGAAAGATGGGAAAGGTGCTACAGAAGAAGAAGAATCGATCTTCGAATCCGAGGGTGAAGCATAAGAGCAAGAAGGCCAAGAATGGAAATAAGAAGATAAACGTCTTTGGCAATGCTATCATCAAGAGTAACTGGTAAGGACACGGAGAACTCTGGTAGCTGTAGGGGCTGGAGGAATAGGTGCTGACATTTGCTTGCAGGGATAAGAAGTTAACACTTACCCAAAACTATCGCAGACTCGGCCTGACGTCTCGCTTGAATGCACCGGCGGGAGGAGTAGAGAAAAAGATATCCAAGGATGAAAGCGATACCACACGGTCCGGTCCAAGCGAGCCCTTCCATGTACCGCTCACACAGAAACGAAGCAAGAAACTCCAGCCAGGGGAAGTCCGTGTTGAACGTGATCCGGAAACTGGAAAGATCCTGCGAGTCATCAGCGGGGATAATGAGGAGGATGAGACCATTGAAGTCGCCGGACGGAAACGAAGAAGGAATAACCCCCTTAATGATCCTTTAGAGGACTTGCCAGAGGACACCGATATGGCCCTCAGTGATCTCAACGGCACCTCGTCGTTTGATGTGGTGACTGAGCTAGAGAAACAGGCTGCTGCTCAGGAAGAACAATTAAAAAACAGAAAACCCAGACACCAGAGCAAGAGAGAGGAGGAATGGCTTGAGAGATTGGTACAGAAATACGGCGATGACACTGCCCGGATGGCAAAGGATAGAAAACTTAACCCTATGCAACAAACTGAGGCAGATATTGCAAGGAGGCTGAAGAAGATGAGGGCCAGAAATGAAAATGAATAGGTTCGAGCGATGGCTGACTGTTTTTTTATAACCGAAATAGAGGAGACATATATGGGCTCACTGGCAGGCGGTGCTGATCTTCTTCAAGGGCAAGGCGTTTTCCCTGGTTGGTATATTTTCTACTCCTTTCTCATGAACCAAAAGTTGGGATATAGAGCATGGGCTGCTGTTTCTTACTGTACTTCTTCTGTTTCTTAGCCATCTTAATTATACCATATATAATGAGGTCTCCTAGGAAGAATGCTGTTTCTTACCGGTGTTGAGCCAGATACAGGGTACAAGTTGCAATGTCATTCCCCTTTCTATACCCGTGCAGCGAGGGCCCTTTGATCCTTGATATCCAAATCCTTCTCCTTTTATGCCTGGAGCAGCAAGTGTCTGCAAGCAGCTATACCAGAGTAACAGCCAAAGAAGACTTATCTTTGTTCCAGGCTGCCTGTCTGTCCTACCGGCAAAATCCCCTTCACTTCACCTTTCCTCACCCAGTGACTGTGCTGCAGCGGTCCAAAGTGAAGGCTGTCCTGCACCCCTCACTAGCCTGTCCTCCTGGCACCCTATAAATACCTTTCCTTTCACCTTCACAACAACAAACCTTTCTTCTCTTCTACAACCTCCACTCCCACACTACAACTACCACCTGCTCCTCTCAAAGTCACCCTGCAGCAGCTGAAACACCGCGTTAACCCCCCTTTGCTCTCCTCTGCCCGTCAAGATGAAGATCTATCTTCTTCTTGCCGCGTTGTTCTCGCTTCTCTATGGCGTCGACGCCCGCCAGTTCATGTATGTGTCCCCTTCTTCTTGCTCACTCACCCACACGCATATAGATGGCAGAGCCTCAGAGAAGCAAGCTCCTCGTCATGAGCTTATCCATTTAAGCTTGTTTATGCTTATTCTAACGTTTTGTCACTCTATAGCCGTCGAAGTGTCACTGTTATCTACTGTCCAGCTCCAGATGGAGATTTCTGCTACGAAGGCCGCAATGGCCCTATGGTGATCAAATGCGTAGGAAATTCGATTGTTAAAACCATCAGCTGCAAGAAATAGTAAGCCTTATATCTCCATTCAATATTCCTTGACGCGTCTTTTACGTGATTTCTCACTCCTACATACTAAGTATCACTTGCTTACATCTCTCTCTCTCTCCATTTAGTCAGGGTGACCGTAATGCTATGTGTATGTATTTCTGATATCATATACCTTATTGGTTATGCACTGCACAATACCATGTACTAACTTGACAAAAACAGGCTTCGAATCCTCCGAAACCGCTGGAGATGCAACTTGCTTGCATAAAAGCAAAGGCATGGTCTCAATGTCGCCAGTACCTGAGAGAACCCCAATGCCATCCGTGAAATCCCCTAGGTCTTTGATTGGAACTCAACCTGTGGCTTCCACTTTCTTCGCCATCAAGGAACCTGTCAAAGCACCCCAGAGCGTCCCCACTGAATCCGTCGCATCTACCCTAGCCCCTGTCCCTCAGATTACTAAGTCTGCTGGCTTAACCTTGGCCCCTGAAAGCAACGTTGCTCAGTCATCTGCTTCTTTTCGAACTGAATCGGTTGCTTCTACTTTTGCCCCTGTTCCCCAGCACGGAAAGTCACCTGAGGGCTCCGGTATTCTTTCTGAGCTTCCCATTGAAAGCACTACCACACTTTCTACTACCACGACTACGACTGATGTTGTCCTCACTAGCCTCTGGACTAGTGCCCGCACTCGTGAGATTCCAAGCATAGTTACCCCTGAGCCTCTCATCAGCTATTCTACCACTGAAGTTACCACCAAGCACGAGGAAGCTACAGCCTCTTCTACGCACTGTTCCGCCTCTATTCAACCTACCTCGGAGCCTCCTAAGTTTACGTCGTCTCTTCCCTCGGCTTCAACTACTTCTCCATGGTCTACAGATATGGTCACTCTCGAGCCAATTGTGACGGACACTACAATTTCAAGCACGTCGACTACTACAACAACCATGTTTATCACTTTCATGTCACCTGCTCCTACGTCCGCAACTACTACTGCAATGACTGGGACTGAGGTCATTGAGCAGCCTCAACAGTCACCAACCACGGAGTCAAAGGAAGCTGCTCAGACTAGTGTCACCTTGCCACCTAACGCCATTCATTCCACTAGCACTATGACCTACATCCCCCCCGAAACTTCTGTTTCAGTGCTTCCAACTCAAACTATGCAAACTACTAAGGCAACCAGTGCTACTCAGACTCGCTACACTGAACCTGTTATTTCTACCTCTACAGAAGTAGTCACTGCATCTGTCCCATTTACTTCTACTACTTTGACAGTTAGCGCCAATAGCACCTCTGTTCACTCTTCACCAACCTTTAGCATTGCCACTTCTACTATTGTCAATGCTGCTGAAGAGAATACAACGGATGCTAAGCTTGCGTATCTGTTCGGCCTCATCGTTGCCTTCCTTGTTCTAGTCTGATTTGCAACAATTATGACCATTGAACAGTCATACAGTTGACTAGAACTTCGCATTCAGGCATTAGGAGGTGAAACAGAAGTACTTGCAATAGTTGCTCTCAACTTGCTTGATTTTATTCAACTTTTCCGGAGATTTTCTACGTGCTTTTATTCCATCCTGGGCGGCGGTATGGGAACGAATGGAGTTCAGAAACAGGTGGTGACCCAGTAGTTAGTTAAAAATATGTATTACAGGCAAGCAAGTATGAAGCAACAATAAAATCTGTTTTTCAAAAATAAATAAATCAATAAAAATAAAAAATAAAAATAAAAATAATAATAATAATAATAAACAATAAAATAAAAAAAATAAAAGAGGACATCACGTAACCATTGAGAGCAAACTGGGAATGTTTTATAGGGGTTTGCTTATCTATTGTAATTTTTTCAAGTTGAATAATTACATCGAGTACCTGAGTACCTTCTTAGGTTGCTAGGGAAGTGTGCCTAACACAACAAGCAGAGGTTGACAGAAGTCAAGATAAGCGTTGATCATCATTGACTTCAAACAAACCAGGGTAAATACCCCGTAGTTTAAAGCTAGGTAGCGTTAGTTGATAGCCAACTAGTTGACCAACGCTTCGGCTCGGCCCGCGGAGCTTTGCAGTCTGAAACCGGCAGGCAATTGACACCCGCACCCAAAATCCTTAGTTTTTCCCTGATAATTGTTGGGTCTATCCTCTTCTCACACAAAGTGAGACCAAGTGTGATGATAATAATACTATATCCAGGAACCGAGGCATTGATTTTTTTTTTTTTTTTTTTTTTTAGCTAAATTCTAGGAGGGACTAATCTTCTAACAAGGTTCATATGTGGCAACGAGGAAGTGATTTCCACCCATTGTAGATCCATTCAACCTCGTCGCAGAGTAGTATTTCCTTGTGAGGCGAGTGTGAGGCGTTCCATATTGGGCCTACCCTGCGGCATAAGGTCGGGCCATTCCCTTAACATCTCCCCCGTACCTACTTCCCTATGTCTCCTATGTCGCGATGCTAGGAGACCACCAACTGGCTCGCTTCCTCTTTCATGATCTTCCTTTGTCAATGGTTGACAACAAATCACGGTGAAAACGGTGTCTCTAGGACAGTATAACGTGAGGTAGCGCGAGGGTTTGGGAGACGGTGATATTTTCCCTATCTCGGGTATTTAACTGTTTCCTACTTTGTGTCACATCCATTCGAACACCTTCAATTCCAACACTCTCTTGCCGAGGAATTCAAGAAATGATGGTTCAATGCATGCACATGGAAAGTTTTGGCGAATGCCTGTATGGAAGATTGGATGACATGAGGTGATGCGGACGATGGCCCTGAAAATGGCATTGAAACTTGCGAGAGCGGTGAGTTTTAGATTGGTATCCGCTGAACTGCTCCATTCATCTCTCCTTCTGGTACGTTATGTGTCCTCAATAGCTGTGCTGAGTCCTGTATCTCAGACCAAGACCATGGAGCTAGCTCTTGTAAGCCTCCGTTACCAAAATTGGCCTCTTCTTCGGGATGCATTCGATGATAATAAATCAAATGGAGTTAGGTATATCTTTTCACCACTGCTGCTATTAAGGGGATGATATGGAGAAGCCAGAGGAGTCAGAGTAGGACTGTGGCATTCTATGGTAGGAGTCAGAATCGCGGCTCCGGTATCCAGGATACCGCTAAAGTCAGATAAAGAATCAATAGGAAACCTTTAGCGGTATGCGTCGGATTCAAACAGCTGTTTCCCTGTGATAATCGAGGTTTGTGACAGGAGCTGCTGTCGGCCAAATTGCATAACAACAATATGGCCTGAAAGGCAGCAACAGTGCATATTCTGTTTTGCATTTGATATCAAGTCAAGGTCGATATAGAGCTCGAGGAAGCAAACACCATGGTTCACCGGCTCTTTCCTCGTTAAAAATTTTCCAACTCTGGATGATCTTATTAATTAAACTGTATCCAGGCGTAGGAACCAAACGGCAGTAAAAAACAGAGGTGATGTGGTCAAGAAGATACTGGCGTTGCTTTCACTGCCTTCTCATCAATAGTCATCCTTCGGACAACCCTGACCCAGCGTCTCCTTCTCCAGTCGCCAGCTCTGTCAACTTGTTTTGTGGCTTCTTCCCATTCAGGCTTGTCTTTCTGATTGGCACGCTTGCTCATTTGGGCAGCCATTTGCGCGTTTCTTCGAGGGCTTTCCCACGAATCCGTGTAAGCCAGGATATCGACAGCATGCTCATCATCTGGCGTGTTAAACGGCAGATCCCATACCCAACCTCCCACTTCCTCACCGATGATGCCGTCATTGTTATCAGGTATTTCGAATTCCACACCAGTAACCATGCGTTCCATCACCCACTCTCGACATTCGAGATCTAGTTCCCACTTTTTACTCTTCCAAACCCACCCAGGGGGAGGTCTGACATCCTCAAAAAATCGAGAGCCCCGAGGTCGATCTCCTGATATACGAGACGGACAAAGCGGGTCATACGGCGTAGTCGTGAATAAAAAGGGTTCCCATTCTGGTGACGCCGAATATAAGGAATACGTTTTATGCTGTAGCTCAAAGATCTCAACTTCGCGTTCCTCAGGCTCAGCAGAGAGGGATATAGCAGTTATTGAATCGAGGAGATCCATGATGCCAGAAACAGTTAAGGGTATGGAATATCCATAAATGTTGAAGGACTTCTTGTTGGCCTCAGCATTATTTTGAGAGGCACTATGAGACGCAATTGCTCCCTTAACTGCCTCAAAAAGGGATTTTACGTTTGGATGATTGGACAGTATAAGGGCGTTCCCAGCAAAAAGCAACATAAGTCGCCAGGGCAAGAGGTGCGACACCAAAAAGACCGCACCCGCCAAGCCGGTACAAGCAATAAACAGGGAAGACGACAATTTTTCATCAGAAAAATTTGTAGCAGGAGCAATGAGTGACACAGCTGCGTCGTGAAGGACGGCAAAATCCGCCATGGAGTTTTGCAAATCTCGCATGTTATGGAAGAAATCCTTTGACGTCTCAGCAGCGGGTTTGATGGTTTTAGCTGGAGCAAGAGCTGGGCCCTCGTAGGAGTAGTATGGAGTTGTACTAGACGTTGACGTTGAAGGAGGTGGTGGAGGGTGCCTTGTCAAGAAGGCGGGTATCATGATTAACAGAAGGATTAGAACAAATGGAAGCACTGCCAGTAAGTATGGATCGAGGCAGATAAAGGAGTAGACGCATATCAGGGACCATGTCTGAGTTCTGTGCTTCCAAGACAGCAGCTTAATCACGTTATACTGAAACCGAAAGACTATCCCTATTCTACTGATACTCAGCAATGGAGGTTTATCAAATAGTTGGCACGCAATATTTACTATACCTGGCATTAAAACGCCTGAAGTTGTTGGTCATCGTGGGAAGGCTGAATGGGGGCCTTTCTGAGGATGCATCAACATCCTCACCACCGTCTTTATCACTACCAGCATCTTCCGATGGAACCAGCTGTTGGAGGAACCTAATGTCGGTTAGTGGGTGGGCAATATTCCTCACTTCTCGTGGAATGAGAAAGATAGAAGACTTGCCTGGAAAGCAACCGGTCCTGTAGCGATAGGCCGGGAGAAGTCTCCTCCTTTGCAGTGTCCGGCTTCACGGGAGGTTTCTTTTCCTCCACACTTCCCAAGGGCCGGGAGTCACCATCATTACCGTCGTCCTGGCCAGAGAAGAGTTCTGCAGTGTATTCATCCATCTTCCACGTCACTCACTGGCATAGGTGCTCTTCTTTTTAACTTATTCCTCTCTCTCTATATATATAAAGTATGCATCTTCTATATATCATGAAGTTGTTTGATCTCGTTTGTTTGCGCAGCGACGTCGCTGCTTCTCTTCAATGGATGCCCGACTACTTCCCAAAGCGGAAAGGCTAAGCATGTGATCTCGGCCGGAGACGCTAACCTGATGCAGGCTAGTCTTCATTATCTAATCTTCATTACATAAGCTCAGGGCAGCGTCCCAAAGAGGCAAAAAGCGACCTCGTTCCTGTTTTTTCGCTTTTAATTTAATAAACTTGCGGCTGCGACAAACACGCAATTGAAACATCGCCATATAAAAATATCGTGACCAAGGCTGTTTGTTTGGATGCAGGCCGGGATATTCATTGTTTCCTGCCCTTGTGAGGGTCTGCCGGTGGCAAGTGGCTTTTCTATAGCGGATTAACTAACGACCAACGCCCGCTTGATCTTGTCAAGGTAGAGCTCCACCAACCACTCAGAGTTGAGAGTTTCCTGTACCTACATGGGGGTTTTGTACCTCACTGACCAGGTTGCTTTTTGATGCTTGATCCACCAGAGACTCGAACGATACAAAATCCCTTTCGACAAACAAGAAATCTCACTTTTGGTCTGCTCGCGTTCAGCCCACCGATTTCGCAGGTCGGTGGATGTCCAAACGTGGACGGGACAAGTTCCAGAAGGGCAACAGCAATAATAACAGCTCCTGGGCCAGTTGTGATTCAAAGTCTTCGACATCATGACGCGGTAGCAGCATAACAGGAATGAGCCAGTCACTTCCGCTGCCGTCCATCTCTTTACAGTCCTTGACCGAGAGTTATCCGGCGTCACCCCTGAGCGTGCGGGCTAGACAACCTCTCCACCATTATCAGGTGTGTCAGGTCACCTGCGTTATACGTTGGATGCCACCGCGCAAGAACAGCAATCCTGACGTACCAGTCAAACGTTCCGGTCATCCCTCGACAACATGCCGGCGGACATGACGTCCCAGAGATTGCCGGCCGTGACGCAGCAGCCAGTACAGCACCACTCGAACCCTTCTGAGCCTTCTAGATCTAATGAAACTCGATTTTATGGTGATAAAACACCCCCTAGTCTTGCTAACCTTGAATGTTGTATTTTTTTTTTCTCCATCTTCAAGCAGATGTGTGCTAATCTTATATTCATACGTTATAGCTCAAACAAATCGCCAGCCGCTGCAAAGGAACTCGCCGATCGTCCCGGTTACCAACCAGGCATCGTTTTCTTCTCTGCATTCTCGTGAAAGCGCCGACCAGCAAATCGAGGGAACAACTTCAAAGCGGAGGAAGTCGATTCGGGATTGCAGTCCAACAATCGGCGGGCCGGTATCATCGCGACGGTATATAATCTTCTTGCCTTGATCACAAATGATAGAAGCAAACTGTCTAATGCATATTTTCGTTCTTTTCATAGCACAACGACACACTACCATTCGAACTCCCAGAACAAATCTGAAACGCCGTTCCCGAATGTGGTTCGTCTTCTGCTGCCAAGACAAAATATATGTTTACCAAATACTAATTTTGATAAAGATTGGCAACCATACGCCTCCAGAGAGCAGTGAATTCCTTCCAGCAATAAATTTCGATGATTTCCATAACAGTATCTCCTCAAGAGAACCGAGTCTTAGTCACTTCCCTATGCCAGGTCAACTTGTAGCTGGCATTGGATCTGCTCCATCTCCCCCCAAATCAACAACGCGTTGGTCGACTACAACCACTTCCGCCTCTGGCCCTAAACCTGCTCGGCAAAATACCCTCAACAGAAGACAAAGCAATGCTCAGAAGCCCGACCTTGAAGGTGTTGGTACGGGTATAAGTGTAGGTGGGGTACATAATTCAACGGGGCCAACGCCTGGTCCTATAACTACGCGTACAAGGCGACAAAGCCATGCTACACCTCCAGTCTCCTCCACTGCAGGCCCTAGGCAACCCCGGAAATCTATTGGACCTGGTGCTTCGGCTACGTCTCAAGTAAACGGTGATGATGGTCCTCCTCAAAGGCGTCAGAGCTTTGCAAAGAGAAATGCAACAGGGGAAATACGGGTGAATACCAATGTAAATCGTGGTAGTCATCAACCTACGGAACAACCCAGTGGCCCTTCTTTTCTAAACACAACTAGGAGCCAGAAAGCAAAATCCCTGCAGCCTGTTAGCCGTGGAAACAGAGAGAACCAAATCACCCCTGGCGGCTCCGATCATTCTCGGTCTTCGTCAAATACTGCCATCCAGACTCCGGGGAAAGGAACTGTGACATTAAACACGACTCCGTCGTCGAAACGGTCTTCAATGATGCCACACCACCCAACTGGCCTAGGCGCAAGAACGATTTCTCCCACAGACGCTCGAAGGATGAAGCGAATGTCTCTTGTTCCTAATCCGCCTCCAATCCCACAGCGCTCGCCTACCCAACTAGAGTTAAACTCTCCTCGCCCACGTTCTTCAGCACCATCTCCTTCTATGATACCTCGGAAAAGCGTAACACCCTCATCGGCACGCACTACACCAGACCCTCACCGAAAATCTTATAGCTCAGGAGTATCCCTCTCGTCAAATACAACTTATAACTCTGCTAGGAATTCCAGTGGCTCTCTACAGGGTCGGCTTTCACAGACTATATCAACTTCCAGACTTCCAACTCCTAAACCACGGACAGAGCATTCAAATCAGGAAGAAGAGGAAGTTCCACCTGTTCCTGCAATCCCAAAAGCGTACGAATCACCCAAAAACGAAGCTCACCTACCCCAAACTTTTACCCCAAGGCAGACCAGCATGCCCTTCGAACTCGAAGCGAGGAGACAAGCACCAAAAGACACACCTTCTGCTACGGAAGTTGAAGCACCATCTACACCTGCTCATCAAACTTCCCTAGGGGACACCATGATGCAACATGACAACCGTGCCTTTAGTTCTGAATTTAAGCCACGAGCCACTGTCACTCATGGGAAGAGAAGCCTTCAACCACTGAAACTACCGCCACTCAATTTAATGCCTTTGAGCGCTCCTGTTGCGAGTAAAATTAATGCCCTACGAGATAAGGAGCCAAAGGACCCTACTCCTAACCAGTCTACTACACCTCCTCCTCCTCCCCGCCAAACTGTGGCAAAGACCCCAAGTACTCCTATGACGGCCTCTAAAACTAGCTTTTCTCATGCCCCCCAGGAACATACGCCAATGCCCGCCCACACATCTAGAAGCAACAGTTCGCAGTTTATTCTACCTTATCAAACCGGCTACCGTTCTCAAAACAGCTCAAGCGCTCTGGATTTTATGGGATTATCTTCTAACCGAACTATTTCGCCATATATATCTTCATCATTGCCTCGGGGTACTGATGAAATGAACTCTATGCGTGATAAAGTGGTTTCCAAGCCTTCTACCAACAAATTGACTGGCCCACGCCCACAAACCCAGTTCTCTACAATTTCTGCCTCTGAGTCCTTCAACTTCAAATATGAACCAGATACTATAGAACCTAATCCTAGCCCTACCGTTGTACCGCCCTCACCGCAAAGAAAGATAAGCCTCGACCAAACTAGACACACTGGATGCAATGATACAGGAACGGCAGACAATGTCAAATTTGAGAATATGCCCCCTCCCAAACTTCCCGCCTCAGCTTCCGTTAATAATCTATCACGAACCAGTCCTGCATCAAATACGAATTTTGCGCCGGCCAAGCGAAAACAATCTATCTCAAATGTGGTTGCCAGCATTTCTTCACGAAGGAACAAGAGTATAACAGGTGAGCCAGGGCCGACAGTTGTAACCCAGTCATCCACGGAAATAGTTGATGAGGCGCAACCGAACAAAAGTTCTTCATCATCCTCACTTTTGAACCCTGTACAACGGCTACTTGGAGGCCCGCGCCCACCCCCCGCCCCAGCATCTGCAAAGCCTCGAGTTGAGGAAGGAGAACTTGACCGTGATGACCTCATAGCTGAAGAGGAAATGCGAAAGCTTGGAAGCAAGCGAAAAGATTTTGAGTCGGCAGCAAGGGAATTGGATGAGCTTCGGCGAAGAGCTGGTCCTAAGGAACGGGCTTCTCCAGCTCAAGCCCTAAAGATTGCAAGTCTTAATATCTTTGAACGAGGAGAAATTATTGACTATAAGGATATCTACTTCTGCGGTACTCACAAAGCCAAGAAGCATGTCGGCGATCTTAATGCTCAGACCGCCAATTTTGGCTATGATGATGAACGTGGAGACTATAACATAGTTATCGGCGATCATATTGCTTATCGATATGAGGTTGTCGATGTCCTTGGGAAAGGCAGCTTCGGTCAAGTCGTACGTTGCGTTGATCACAAGACTGGCACCCTTGTTGCCGTCAAGATTATTCGTAACAAAAAACGTTTCCATCAACAGGCACTAGTTGAGGTGAATATTCTTCAAAAGCTGAAAGAATGGGTATGTCATCCCCTTTCCCTAAATACAATGGCCAATCTAATATAATTTAGGATCCACAAAACCGCCACAGTGTTGTCAACTTCACCCAAAGTTTTTACTTCCGTGGACACCTCTGCATATCTACGGAGCTACTGGGTATCAATCTTTATGAGTTTATCAAGGCTCATGATTTCCGAGGATTCTCCCTCAAAATTATTCGTCGTTTCACTAAACAGATGTTAATGTCTCTGGTGCTCCTTCAAAATCACAAAGTTGTGCATTGTGACATGAAACCCGAAAACGTACTTCTCGTACATCCGCTCCGTGGAGATATCAAGGTCATTGACTTTGGATCAAGTTGCTTTGAGAATGAAAAGGTGTATACATATATCCAGAGTCGTTTCTACCGCTCCCCAGAAGTTATTCTTGGCATGTCGTACGGAATGCCAATCGACATGTGGTCTCTTGGCTGCATTCTCGCGGAGCTATATACTGGGTATCCACTGTTTCCCGGCGAGAACGAGCAGGAGCAGTTGGCCTGTATCATGGAAATATTCGGACCCCCCGAGAAGCACCTTATCGAGAAGAGTACTAGGAAGAAACTGTTCTTCGACTCCTCTGGAAAACCTCGTTTGACTGTCTCGTCCAAGGGGCGCCGGCGCAAACCTAGCTCAACTGATCTTCGACAGGCTCTTAAATGTGATAATCCTGCGTTCCTAGATTTCATTGCTCGCTGCTTGAGATGGGACCCTGCTCGCAGAATGACACCGCGTGATGCTATGCAACATGAATTCATTACTGGCATTAGAGCTCCCCCTCGCTCCACCCGCTCTCTGCACCATTCGCATTCTCAGTCACCCGTCAAACGATTTGCATCTACAAGTGCTACATTAAATGGTCGGCCCCTTCCAAATCCTCCTTCCACAGCTTCAAGCAGCGACGGAACACGTCTTCGGGACTCCTCAACCAATTCTCCAGTCAAGCATGGCTTACCCAAGCGCCACTCTACCTTCCACCACACATCCACAACGACGACGGCCAATCCGGGGGCGACCCCTAAGCGGGCGTCCAACATCCCTCCGTCAGGTGGTTCCGCTTTGCCTCGTGTGACGCCGAGGAATGCTAGTGGGAAGCCAGACCTTGCAGCCGCGGCAGCAACAACCAGCTTGGTAAGCTGATGCAAACAGCATTCCTTCCCTTGCTAAATGGGCAACCCTCCTGCCCTCTTTTTTTTTAACCCTCCCTTTCCTTCTATGGTGGTAATATTGGATATCTAACGTCATGTAATGGTGCAGAAGACAAAGGTATAATAGGAATGATGTATGATGTTCCAAGGTGCGACGAACGCAACTGCTTTTTTTGCCCGCGCTGGTCTCCGTAGTAAGGTTTGAACGAGTTAACCAATACGAGTCCATTGATTTGGCTTTACGATGATCAAAGGATCGATGTGTTGAGTGATGTTTATGTTATTTATGTTTACTTGCCACTACACTGGCATTTTCTCTCCAGCCATTTCTTCCTTACCCCATACCCCTATATTCTTTTTAACACTATTTACTTTGACTTTCACTTCTCTTTCTCTTCAACATTGCTTCATTTCTTGTTTCTATTTAAATACCGGCATTGCATGCGTGCATCTGTTTTGAGTCACTGCAATGTGTTACAAACTTGCGTTGCCTATTATGCTTTTTTAATAATGCCCTGTTCCTGAGCTTCTCGCATTTTATAACTTTTGCCCTATGCTATTCTTTGAAGGCTTGGATAAAGATATACGGCCATACATCATCTGCATCGCATCGGTTCTTTATTTCTGCTTCTTCTGCTCCTTTGGTGCTAAATCAAACACAGGATGTTACCCTCGTCACCAGTTCGAAAGATGAAACCTTTACCACAATATTTATACAGTATACAGTCCTCAAATACCGAGTACACATAGACATATATATATACATATAATGTGGATTTGCCCTTAGCACTCTCTCAATCCTCCCTTCGCTTTGTTTACTCGCATCCCATGCTGCCTTCCACTTTGGGCTGCTCAGCACAAGCCTATATCACGTGATATATGATACCTGAGTACGGTTAATACACAAGCGGGTAGTCTAGCCTTATGTGGTTTAGATCAGGGCCCTTTGGATACCTGGCCTTTTTGGCTGCTGACTAAGCGAATCAAGCTAGCACGAAACGAGAGAACAACAACCGGCGGGTTGAAGCTGGGGTTATCCGGATATCAAAAATGCTGGCGATGGCCGCATATTCGCCGTTAAGAAAGTAGCCAATTTCATTACCGACACTACTCTTAGAGCAGTTGATGCCTGTGCTGGACAAGCTGATATATATGCGATCTCATTGGCCGCTATCCAATGAACGGATTTGCGCATGATGGCCTTGACGAGGCCAACTTTGGAGCGCCTGATGGCATTGCAACTAAACTAAAGACATTCGATGCCTTTCGTAAGTTTTAACAAAATTAACATGCCTGTTAATATTTAGATTACATACTAATCGACCGCTTACAGCAAAGACGAAGCCGTCATATACCTCCACCAGCCGTGGTGGCGGGCTGTGGACAATTTTTGTAGCTATCATCTGCACCATCCTCTCCTGCTCCGAGCTCATAACGTGGTATCGTGGCCATGAAAATCATCACTTCAGTGTTGAAAGAGGGGTATCACAGGAGATGCAACTCAACATCGACACTGTCGTCGCTATGCCCTGCGATGATGTCCGAATAAATATCCAAGATGCGGCTGGTGACCATATTTTGGCTGGAGATTTATTAACGCAGGAGCCCACTAGCTGGGCCGCTTGGAACAGGGAAATGAATCAACGGCGTAGTGGAGGAAGCCCTGAGTATCAGACACTAAACAAGGAGGATTCTCTCCGGTTGGAAGAACAGGAAGAAGATCTCCATGTCGAACACGTCTTGGGCGAAGTAAGGAGAAGCCGAAAGAAGAAGTTCCCAAAGTCCCCCAAGCTGAAAAAATCCGATGCGGTGGACTCATGTAGGGTGTTTGGAAGTTTAGAGGGCAATAAAGTGCAAGGAAACTTACATATCACGGCTCGAGGCTTTGGATATTTTGAATGGGGAAGGGCTACTAACCCTCACAGTATGTCACTCTTACAGCCTATTATAACATGCATTCACGGAGATGCCAAAAACTTAACCGATCAGCTAACTAAATTGTTTCCAGGCCTGAATTTTACCCACCTCATCACCGAGCTCTCATTCGGCCCCCATTATGGCCGTCTTCTCAATCCACTTGATAAGACGGTTTCCTCAACATCCATAAATTTCTATAAATACCAATATCACCTCTCGGTTGTTCCAACAATATATACAAAGTCTGGCCACATTGATCCTAATCGTCGATCTCTTCCAGACGCGAGCACTATAACGGCCAAGGATTCCAAAACGACCGTTTCAACAAACCAGTATGCGGTAACCTCATACTCCCAGCCAATACAACCACGCATCGACGCTACCCCAGGTATATTTTTCAAATATAATATCGAGCCAATTCTCCTGATTGTCAGCCAAGAGCGGGATAGCCTATTAGCCCTAATGGTCAGGCTAGTCAATGTCGTATCTGGTGTGCTCGTTACCGGTGGCTGGCTGTTTCAAATCGGGACTTGGGCCATGGAAACCATGAGGAAGAGAAGAAGACTCGCATCAGATGGCTTATTAACAGGGAAACACGCAACAGATTAGTGGGTTGTCTCCGGCCCATGTGGCTGGATCGTGACGCACAAGAATATCTCCAGTCTTCTACTGATCCTATTTCTCCCCATTTTTCCTTTCTCTGTTAATTGTTTCCTAGGTTTTTTTTTTTTTTTTTTTTTTCTCCCCTTTGCTTTTCATCTCTTTTTGGAAATATGAATCGTATATCTCGGAGTTGGGGCGGTAGATTGCATTTCGAAAATATGATGTTACACCTATACTTTTTTTGGTCTCGGTTCTCAACAGAGCAAAAATATTCAGGGGTTGTGGGACATCCATGAATTAGCGCAAGAACAGCTCACTACCAAGCTATTTATCCCGAGAACCCTGCTTCTAGTTCAGTCAGCAGTCTTCATTATGAGTCCGTGGAGGATCTGCCCTTTCGCACTTCAGGGGAAAAAAAAACTCCCGAGAACTCCGGGTAGCCTGGACCGCTCCCTTTGACCAGCAGCAGCGTACGAAGCTTAGAAAAGATATGCCACGCATTGCGCCGCAAAGTTCTCCATCCCCCAGCCCGGACGGGTCAGAGGCCCCTGTTCCGCGAGCGGTCTTGCCCACGCGCACTAAATTTATTCACCAATTGCATGTGATGATAAGCCCAAGTTCTCGCGGAGGACAGATGCTTCCTTTAACATCAATGCAGGTGCTGCACCACACAGTCACTAGTTGTCAATGTACTAGTCCTGTAATATCTTGCGGATGCAAGGGCAGACTTGCGAGCAAACTTTCCGAGCTAAATGACGCATAATATCTTCCGCGTCGCATTTACACGGGTGTGCAACCAATAATGAACCCCCGGCTGGTGGTTGCATTTGAAATGGTTTCTTGGAGAACGTGGAGCCTTTGACAGCATGTATGCAAGATATCCCCCATTGTCAGTATCTGTTACGCCGGTTTTACGGTTTTCTTCTGCTCTCCCATCTGCACAGCATGGTTTGGTTATCTGTGCTGATGACGCAGTACTTCTTGTTGGAAATGTGTTGCTCTGCCTCTTGATAACTGAAGTGAGCGGGTGATCCTTGTTTGAGTGGCTGCGGCTTCTTTGATCTAGATTGGTTTGCCTGGTAACGAGTCTTTTCCCTGTCATGAATGCCTATATCGTGAGATGTTTAGGCCGTGACCTTCCTTCTTCCGCCCTCCTTGGCTGTTGAATTGAGAACCCCTGCCTCCAGCCGGTAGAACATGGGTCTGATCCCACTGCTTTCTTGGTTTTTTTACTTTCTTCTGGAAGCCAGAATCTCATATTGGCGGTTACACACATAATCTAGTCTCTTGCCCATCCAACTATCCATTGATCATTCCTCCTCCCCTTCTTCCCAACTAGTTACTGGTCGCAATGTTTTCATATCTAGGAAATAAGATAACCAGATGGCTTGGGTGCGGTGTAAAACCGAAATCCATTTCCACAGGAACAGATACCCCCGAAGCAACAGCCATAGACTCAAACAGCAATCTAGGGAAGACTAAACCGGTGATCCTCATCATTCATGGCGCATGGCAGCATCCAGCGTATTATCAGACCTTTGTCCAAGTGTTACAATCACGAGGTTATGAGACGCATTGCCCGCGTTTACCGAGTTGCAATGGTCAGGTTCCGCCTACAAAGTCACTCGAAGATGATGTCCACTTCATACGCCAATTCACAGCCCAGCTTACAAACGCTGGCAAGTTAGTTGATGTCATTATGCATTCGTATGGCGGGATAGTTGGAACCGACGCGCTTTGTAAATTTGGTATTGCAGAGAGATCCAGAAGAGGATTTGCGGGTGGAGTAAGGAATCTGATATACCTGACAAGCTTTGTGCCTCATAAAGGACAGAGTTTGGTAGGAATCTTCGAAGGCCAATCGTTACCAACTGTTAAAATCAACGTAAGTCCAAGTCGACTTGATTTTGACACTGCTTTTTCTTTGTCGTTCTCGCGCACTTTTCGTACTCTCTCCTGGTTTTCCATGAAATTTATATACTGATATCTCCGATCAATTGTTAGGAAGAAACGAACCTCATATCAGCAACCGATCCAATTCCGATGTTTTACAGCGACTTGCCGAGTGAAGAAGCAGAGTACTGGGTGAAACAAATGGTTGCTCACCCGTATTCGGCGCAGTCCACTCCAGTCAGCAATGAAGCATTTCGAGAACTTCCAACCTCATACATTGTTTGCGAGAACGATAAGGGTATCTTGCCTGAAGTGCAGCAAATGATGATTGAAAGACTCAAGGTTGCTGGTGTTGATGTGCAGGTCAAACGATGCCGCGGAAGCCATAGCCCTTTCCTAAGCATGCCCAATGTCACGGCAGATATCATCGAAAATATTTCAAATGCGTGACATCTTGCTCTCAGCATCGTCTTACCTTCCAAGAAATGGTGGAAATATGAGATATGGTACGGAGTACAATTCGTCCAATGCCCATGAAAGTCGCACCATGATATACGAATTATGGAAGCTGCTTCATCCCTCCTCTCATTTCCCACTGTTTCACGCTGTCCCATGTATTTATTGACCAACATCGATGTCTGGTCGATGTGAAAAGATTTGTTTGTCCAACAGTGAAAATTGACTACGGGCGGGATAAACCTTAAAACAACAGTCTATTAATTACGTAACTAAGTTTAATGTCACGTGCAGTTATCAAGCATGGAGGAACTTGTTAACGACATGAAACAATTATTGAGTGAAACAAGAGTTTTAAAACATAAGATCTCATCAGCCTGACATTGAATGATTCGTTTTCCATCGCATTTTCTCGGGGAGGCCGTAATCCTCATGCCAAGGAGGCTTCCAATTATACCACTTATGTGCTGCTTAGGCATAGACAACAACTGCGGCCATTGCAACCACTGCACCCACAGCCTGAGGGAGAGGAACACGAACATACCCGGCAGCACCAGTGTACTGTGCTGGAGGTGCAGTACCTGATGTGCGTGGTCCATCACAATGCCAGTGGTCACCGTGGGGCTCACAGCCGACGGACTCTGTTGGGCTAGGCTTCAGAGTCTTGGTGCTTGATCCGGTAGCATAAGGTGCAGTAGATGTCGTGACACGAGGTCCATCGCAATGCCAGTGGTCACCGTGGGGTTCGCAGCCAACGGACTCTGTTGGGCTAGGCTTCAGAGACTTGGTGCTTGATCCGGTAGGATGAGGCTCAGCAGATGAAGTGACGCGAGGTCCATCGCAATGCCAGTGGTCTCCGTGGGGTTCGCAGCCGACGGACTCAGTTGGGCTAGGCTTGGTGGGAGTTGCCATTCCCTCATGGCCTTCAGCGTGCGAAGTGATTGCAGTAGCAGCTGCTGAGGTCGCAGGGGCTGGGCCCGCACAGTGCCTGACGGATATGTTAATACTTGACTGTCCTCCAACTAATAATGGTCCAGCTGAGTTCTTACCAATGGTCACCATGCGGCTCACATCCCACTGACGCTGTAGGAGAAGGTGGAAGTGTGCCTTCGGCGAAGACTACACTGAGTGCAGAAAATGCAACAAGGAAATATCCAACGGTCTTCATGGTGACAGATATTGTGTGTAGTCCGTGTTCGAATCAAGGGCACAAGTGACTGTAGAGCATGCTCCAACGATGATGGTCCTGGACGCCTTTTTATATTTGGACTTCCAGTCCCAGAATGCCTACGTTGAGCACTCTATACGAACTTATTGCTCCCCGGGTCCTTCTTTACTGGCCTCTCTCGCTCGGAGAATACCTTTCGATCCCGCGCTATGGGGCCTTTAGGCCCCGATCTCTCTGCCACCAACCAGCACCTCCGCAGTCCAAGCTTTGCACAAGCAAGTTTTCTTTTTTTTTTTCTCACCTCATTATGATGGATTCGACTTGATTCGATGTCGCTTCGTACTTAAAGCCCGAGGAACAGAGAGAATAAGCTCGAAGCGAAAAAATAAAGGAAATGTTCCCTTGGCATACTACAAGGTACTCAGGGCCACTTCAATACACTGGTCAGCAGAGAAATACACTCAAATTTTCATCATTCCTTTATCTCTATGGCTTGAAAGCTCCTTAAAGAATTTTTAAGCTATTCATATCCAGGACTATTATTAATAACGGAGTCGCCAATAAAACTCTCGGAAGCTCCTCACAGCAATGCCTCCTACTATTAAAGCCAGTGGAGAGATTTTATTCGATTCAACACTGTTGCCAGCTCTGTATTTTCCATCTACTTCTATACTGATATGTTATCACAAGGTCCTCATTTTGTGTCTGGAGCTATATTCAAGATGGGTCAAAAAGGACCCTTAGGTCTCTCCGACTGTGGAGATGCATGACAGCACCGACGCAAATTTTATCTATTTTTTTTAATCTTATCTTGTTTTTCCATAGTTATCTTCCTCAGCTAACTAACTACCTCGGTCACTTATGCGATAGCCTTGAATAGAAAAATTTGCTCGCAGGGTTCACAGCAACCCTCGTAGCTACCCCAAACTCATTTGGATCCTTCCGTCATTGAAAATTCAAACATGAGTCCATGGAAATGTCAGAGGCTATTCGGATTCTTGCAGTCATTAATCCTCCTTTTTGCCCTCGACATTATACCCAAACATATTTAGTGAACTTATCATCGAAATGACTCGGCCATACGCTCTCATCTCTCTCGCCCTATCGATAGTAATCGGCTTGGCTCTAGTTTCGATTCTTGATGACATCACTAACCCAACTCTTCGAAGCGATGTTAAACCGGCAATTTACAAGCTGGCAGGGATCAGTGCTCTAACTTCCTCCCTTAAGCAATACATTCCAACAAGCTATCTACGCCTTGCTCCCCTGCGAGCTGGGCTCCCGGCATACTACCAGCACTCAAGTGGTTACAATGCTACCAGTGTGAATAGAGAAAAACTAAAGGGGAAAACGATTAGTACTCGACAATTGGAAGAGAAGTCTCGTCTGAGAGATCGAATGAAGAGGGATAACAACAATAAATGGGACTCATCGCATCCACGATATCGGCTGTTGACAGCCATGCATGGCTTTGCTCGGTACAAAGATAGAAATTTAGCCGAAGCTGATCGATGGAGTACTTTATATTTGAACTCCCCCATGCGCCACCGCAAAGTAAGTCTCGTTCTACCACTTTTTACACTGACTGTCTAACGATATACTTCCAATAGTTCATTGAATCTACTGTAGGGTACACCTCAAAACTGAACAAGGTTAAAGACTTGTTTACCGAAAACGATGTCCTCGCCCAGGCAATCCTAGCCCATGCCCTGGATTTTTATGAGGTCGAACGAGCTGAACTAGACCAGTTCATCCAAGAGGCTGAGTTCAATGGCATTGTGGCCGACAAGACCAGCACATCTCAAGCCATGAAGCATTTCGTGAGGGATTGGTCTACAGAAGGGCTGTTCGAAAGGGACGCGGCCTTCCCCTGTGTGTTGGAAGCCCTGCAAAATTATACTGTCCGTTCAGATGATAGACCTCTTCGCGTCCTAATTCCTGGTTCTGGACTAGGCAGGTTAGCACACGATGTCTCGAAATTGGAAGGTATTTGCGACCAACTAATTAACTGGCTGCTTTCTGTTCTAACAGTTAATTCCTCTAGGATTTGAGGTTACTTCTAACGAATGGTCTTCATATATGAACATAGCGTACCGTTATGTCGAGGCCTTGCAGCTCTTAAATTCAGAAACATTTTTCCCCTTTATTGACTGGTGGTCACATCAGGCTTCCACTGCAGACCTCCTTCGACCCGTTCAATTCCCCGACACCATTCCTTACCATGCGAACGGTTCGCTAGACCGTTCTCTCGTCCACATCGAAGGGGACTTCAACTCTATGCATTATGGCCTCCCAGCAGCCGAGACCAAATACGACGTCGTGATAACACTCTTTTTCATCGACACTGCTAGAAATCTTATGTCCTACTTCGAGACTATTCAAGACTCCTTGAATGAGGGAGGCACTTGGATTAATCTTGGTCCGCTCCTTTATGGAAGTGCCCCATTCTTGCAACTTTCTTTAGATGAAATTGTTGATGTATGTGAGCACCTGGGATTTGAGTTCCTTGATACGTCTTCAAAATGTGGTGCTACTACTCTTGACGGGAGGAAAATCAGGAGCAAGGAAGTGCCTTATGGCCTGAGTGATCGATCTTTATCTAAGAATGCCTACAAAGCTCAATTCTGGGTTGCAAAGAAGGGGAAAGCAGTCCCGCCATAGTCATAGATATATGAGGAATGAAGTCGATGTGGATTTTATAGGCGGCGGATTAGTTGGTTGACGGATGAATGCCTAGTTTTGGAATATGTAAACAAGTTGTGTTAAGAACTGGGCCAGCCATGTATCCAAAACATACAAATCAGCCCAATAGGTGTCTTTAGGGTCCGTCAGTTGTTATGTATAAAACGATTACGCTTCAAAAATTTCACCTAACCCTATTCCTACCCCTTGCGCTCCATATCGGCACTCAACCAAATCTAGCCTCCATCCTTTCCAATTCTTCAGCTTTGCTTTTATCTCTCGGGCCCATTCCACACGTTTTTTAGCTTCTTCCTCTTCTTGGGCACGAGCAAATGCATCTTCATCAAACGCATCGTCATCTAAAAATTCCTCATTTGGATCTGTATGGGAACCGTAATCGAAGCTCTTATGTCCTCTATCATGATCTTGAGCACCAGTGAACGCCGCAATGCCACTTTGCAATACTGTTGCAAAGGATGAGTGTTGCTGTGGCCTGTGGCTGATGCTGCGACGACCAGCGTAGCTGTGACCCCCTGGCGCACCGCCTGTGAGATCGACATCATCAAATGTGCCTGAAAAGGATTTCCTATCTGCCGAGGGACCTTCACCATCATTCTGAGAAGAGAGTTCACGTTTGCGTTCTTTCCAAATGCCTCGTCGAAGATCAAAAATTTCTCCCTCCAGATCCCGAACTTTCCGTTCAAGTCGCTGTCTTTCCTCGTCTTCTAACTCATCTAGACCTTCATCAGCCCCAACTCCCGATGCCTCACGTTTCTTTAGTCGGTCTCTTTCTTCCTTGAGCCTTAGGTTTTCATTTTCGGTTGTTGTTATCTTTTTCGTGAGCATAGCCACATCCTTCTCGAATTTATCCCGTTCCTTCATACGGGTTTGATGTCGACTTTCGGACTCCTTATGCAGGTTGCTTAAGGCTTGCAGTTTCTTCTCAAGTAGATCTGCCTTTTTATCCGCTTCAGCTTTAGCTTCCTCAGTTTCCTTGATCTGGCGTTCTAGGCTCTTAATGAGGGTTTCAGTGGATGTTTTGTCCACCCCTTCTTTAACTGCCTTTTCTGCTGCTCGGCTTACAGCTTGTTTGGCATCGGCAAGCTCTCTCTGTGTCTTCTCTAGTGCGCTTTCACTGCGTGATAGCTTCTCTTCCAAAGCTGAGATTTGTTCCTGGTGGGCTGAGGAGCTGGTGGATTGTGAGTTCAGTTGTGCTCTGAGGTTGGATATCTCCATCTCCATGTTTTCAATAGTCGCTGACTTCGCGTCTAGTTGACTTTGCAACTCAGATGGCGAATCTGGACTGCCTGATACAGCGGCACTGTTTGATGGTCTATGCGTGCGGGTATGAAAATGAGAGTTCTGCCGTTGCAAAGCACTAATTTCCGCTTTCTATGACCGAAGTTAGCAGACACTCCACAAAATAGGAATATACTTGCTACCGACAAGACTTTCTACTTCCTCTGCTTGTTTCTCCGCCTTTGCAAGCTTCTCCTTCAACTCAACGGTTTCAGCACTGGATTCACGTAAATCATCAAGTTCTTCCTCAGACTTCTTCCACTTTGCATTTGTCGCTTCCACTTCTTTTTCCAACCTCTTGTTTTCCTTCTCTAGTTCTTCCAGCCTTATAGCTTGTTTTCTAAACACTTCTGGCGCTGTGCTGCCATCAGGGCTCAGAGGTAGTGTGGGGGATTTAACGCCCGATGAGCCCGGGCTGACCACTGGAACTTTCGAATCCTGGCGAAAGGACGAAGAGCGGAGCTTGGATTGAACGGATATCGAGGGTTGGCGGCCATGGGATCGGGTTTTGGGCAAAGATTCCCCGCCTTTGTCTTCCTTGTTATTAGATTCATCCACTTGATCTTCAGTAGTAACTGGTGTTTCCGTAACTGCTTCTTCGGTATTATCTTTTTCAGCATCCTTTGGAGTCTCCGTCTCAGCTTGCTTTTCGGTGTCTGGTTCCTCCGGTTTGGAGTCTGGAGAGGGTCCTTTGTCTCCCGCTTCCGCTGAAGCAGCAGCTTGTTTACTGGATTCCCCTTTCTTTCCCTTCTTTCCCTTTTGCTTTTGCATTTGCGCTACCTAAATTAAAACCAAGTGATGGTCAGTCCTATATCAATGGAGCTGGCGCGTGCGCATTGGGATTAGAACTATGAACACACCCTTTTCTTGGCAGCGGCAAGCTTCTCAGCACGATCTTTGTCGTCCGTGTCCGCCATTGTGTCCGAAGGCAGGTGATGCCGTTTGGGAGTGATACTATTAAAACCAGCAAGGTATATTGAAGCTCTGAAGGTGTTTACCTTGTTCTTATCAAACCGATGTTGGACGATGCTACATGCTACCCAGTAATTGGTTAAAATATTCTTACGTAATTGGAAAGCAGCCACATCATGTGACAATCACATGATTACAGATTAATCAACTCCGGTTTCATCCATTGGGAAGTTTTCGGATCGAACACCAACAACGCTCGGCTCCCGAAGTGCATGTAGAAGGCATCATAGTATTTCTGATAGTTGACAGTGTTGAGTAACAAGTATAAGCAGCTAGTTATGTCTACTTGCCGAAGGCATGGTATTCCATAAACTCCACGCCTAATAGCCAGCAAAAGACACATAAGGATAAAGGGCAAACCAAAAAGAATCTCGATCACAAATAACAACCGATCGAACAATCACATCATTAAATGAATTACGAAAAAGAGGGCATGATGAAGAACAGAGAGGAGTAAAACGGTGCCAGCGTGACTAGTAAGCTGAGTTTCAATCGGACACTCAGATGGCTAGTTGCCTTAGCACTGGGTACTTTGACAGAGATCAGTGCATAGATAACCAACCCAGTCATCAAATGGCGTTGATATAAAAATCGTCACGAGCATGCATTATTGCGGAAGGATAATAAGGAGTCAATCAATAACACGGAATATCAAATGGGTAAAAACAAGTTCCAATCAAGGTTGAACTTGGGTAATTCTGGAAATAGGAGGTGTTGCAGTTACACTTCCATAGAGTCGGCAATTTCTTCACTCAGAGCACGGACGGTAGGCTTACTACCGGACTGCGAGCGTAGATCATCATCGCTAAGAATATAGTTGTCATATTCGTCCACAACTGGGCGGGCGGGCTGAGATGGCTGTCTTTCTTCTTCGTCGGCGCTGAATTCATCCATCTCATCGTTTGCGCCATCACCGAACCAGTACTTGGCGCGCTTTCTGGCACCCGTATCATGGGAGACGTAGCCATCATCCTCGACATTCCGCTTGCCTGGGACTGGAGTGGCTGTTCCATCGGCCGGTAGCTGGCTGAGAACGCTGATGCCACGCAAGTAGATGTAGCAAACACGCTTCCTAACTTTGTTGAAGAAGAAATAGTTGAGGCTCCATATGGTGCCCTCTTCGCCGTCGTATGGGTCCTCGTCCGGGCTATAGCAGTATATACTGCACTCCTTGAGGGACATTTGATTATCAATGATCCTCCACATTCTAGGACCCCATGAATGGGTCGTTGCCGACATGTGCGGAGAGGATGAGGTTGGGGTAGGTGGTGTGACATCACGAGCCAACTGCGGGCGGAGATTAAACAGGGTAGTATCAATAGTATCCATGACTCTCCGTAAGTTCTTCTCCCGGCGGAAGTCAGAAGGTCGCAGGACATGAGAAAAGTCATAGTCGGGGTGACTTGCGTTAAGTGTAGCGATAAGATAAGCGTACGTTCTGCGGCTGGAATGCTCACTCAAGGGTCCAAACGGGCTAGAACGTGAGAGATTGAGCGACATGGCCGCGGAAGACGCATTTGGTGGTGAGAGCGAGGCGGAGAGCCGTAAAAGCGATTCATACTGCGTTTCCAAGGAGGTCTCGATGTTCTTGTACAGCTTCTTATCACCACTTGCGGCCTTCGTTGTGTAAAGATCACAGCCGCCCACGACCATACAATCGGGTGTGTCAAAGTTCAGCGCCCTGGTCACATCGTCAAACTCGCTCAAAGGGAGGAACTAGACGCCGTGAGTGTCAGCAAGCTACCGAAGAGGGTTCTGTGTCGTTGTCGAACAACAGATGTTCAGTGCCAGACCTTCATGGTGTCAGGTATTGACCAACAGGATATGCGTGTTTATATTTCCCAGATTCGTGTGTCTTGAGTGTACGTGGTTGTGTTGATATGTTGTTGGAGCTCTTATCGCAAGGATGTGTCGATAGCGGTGATACGGAGCGAGCAAAACAAGCGTTTCTGGGGTCGGGATCTCTCTTGACTGAGGCACTGCTGTCACGCAGGTTACCGCCTCAGCGGACGTGGTGGTTCTTCTTCTTCTTAGTGTTGCTCTTGCTGAAGCAAGTCAAACAGCGGTACGAGTTATCCAGGCTGGCTGCAAGGACAACGCATACGGATCGACTACGCCAGACGACGAGGCCGTCTAGCAAGAAAGGGGAGTCATGGCAACGGCAATACACACAAAGTAAAAGTAAATGAGTAGCAGTGACTATAGATTGGGCAGTGAAGATGAGCGAAGCGCAAAAAGCGACAGAGAGAAGGGAGAGGAAGAGGAAGAGAGGGGAGCGAGCAGCGCGCCGGGAAGGACGAGAAGGAAGCCCAGAAGTTGGGAATATGGGAGCAACGCCCCAGTCACGTGAGGATGTCTGACCAGTGACGTCGAGCGATTGTTTCACGCGATTATGGCAGCAAGGAAGGCCGGGAGACGAAGGGACGACGAGCAGAGAGGGGAGGATGTCGAGGAATGGACGGTGGTGCAGATGCAGGTGCTGGCTGTTATGCAGTGATGCTGGGGCTGCTGGAGCGTGGACAGCATGATGACGATGATGGTTAGCCTGAGAAGGGGTTCGCTGGAAGCGGCCAGGTAGAGACGATGCTGAAGAAGTAAGGAGACGGCAGACCTCAGAGTCCCAGGGAATTCATCGCCTTGACTCTGTCGTCCTCGTCCTATTTGTTGATGAAAGAGTCAAATTAGTCATGTCGTATATACACTGTCCGAGAAACGCCGGGTATAAACTGTGGCCCTAAACAAGATACAAGCAAGCAATGAGAACACGAATCAAGGTGTGCCGACGGCCGCTACATGATTTTCGTGATGATATCCTGTTCAACCTGAAAAGCAGAAAGGAAGAGCAAGGGGTTAGCAACGAAAACAACGCAAGCAAGACAGAGGCTGGCAGGAGGAGCGAGAATCTCTTTGGCGGCTGCTTAGAGTGCTCATTCAACCCCCAGGAATGGAGAATTAGAAAAATTCCCGCTTACCTCCATGTCTTCTAGGCTGTCCTGCTGACTGATGCACCGCAGCACGTTCTTCTTGCTACTCTCCTGCATCTCTCCCGCCAGCAGGAGCTCGTCGAGGATAAAGTAGGCCTTTTGGAAGTTGAAAATAATGTCCAGCTCGCAGACATTGCCATAGTACTTGTCCATCTGCTCGACATATCGGTGGACGATCTCTAGGGTTATCAGCTCATTGTCGGTGGACGAGCAGCCGGCGATGAAGAAGAGGGAGGCATATCGGCGGTACACCACTTTCGAATCTAGGAGACACCGCACTTTGTTAGCCGCATGGTACATGAACAACTTCATACAGGCGTATGCTGCAGCAGAAAAGAGCAAGGTATAAGGCCAAACTCACCCTTGTATTCAAGAAAATTGCACATCCGCGTCCGTCGTGAGAGGACCAGCTGGGTGACATCTTTGATGATCTTCGCCTTATCCTTTGGCGAAAGCGTCGTAAACCATTTTGCCAGACGCTACATGAACCACAATACGGTCAGAAAAAGTATCTAAGATGAAAGACGTCCTCCGTATGATAACGAGGTTGTTGTCTGTCCAAAGGGGGAGAGCTGCTTGTGGGAACGAAAAAGGGACGGGAGGGAGGTTTTGCTTCAAGGTGGGTGACGAGCGTGGGTAGCTGGTGTACTGACCACCTTGCCCTGACGAGAGAGCAGAATTAAATAGCTGGAGATGAGAGTCAGTCAGTCTATTCCATCGCCAGCTAGCCAGGCAGTGAGACTTACTTGATCGCCATTATGTTGCTTTATTTCTGCGGTCGTTCGACGTGGGGAGGAGAAGAATGTCGACAAGTTTTGTGTTATTTTCTTTGCCTATGAAAAATGTTTGGAGGGTCACTTTGACGCCAAGACGCAAAGAGCCGCGCGATCAGAAGCGCCGGCAAAGACGAGCATTGATATTGGCTATTACGGCCGCTCTGTATACTATTCTAGTCGATAAAAAAGAGAGGAGCACTGGTAGATGGCATCTGGTTGTTGATGCCGGCTGACGGCCTGAGAGAACTGAGTATTGTGCTGCATGGTAGAGTACGGAGTAGTAGCTACACACAGATGCACTCCATGCACATTATAGTAAGGACGAAAATTGACACCGTCAATGGGCTTCTATATCCATCCTCCTCACCTTGACTCCATGGTGTATCCTCACCATCCTATGCTCCTATGCGTCTTCCTTCCATCTTCTATTCTATGCCACCGATAGTTAAAAATATCCTGACTAAGCCTGCAAAAAGCCGTCCGTAAAACTTCCGAGGCTCCCCCCACCAAAGGGGAAAATGACATCCCGCATTACAAATGCAAGGGAAGGATTCTGTTTCCACGGTGTTCGAGTTCCCTTCGAGCCGGGATGTTGTTTGTCTGGTGCTGGCTGTTTATATAGAAGAGTGCACCTTGCGACCTTCGTAGCTGGAGAACACACTCAAGGCAGGACTGACAGTGATACACCAGCAAAGATGAGGTTGATACTCTCTACCGGGTAAGTCTGCACAGCCGTAATGCGCGCGAAAATCAGTACTGACCCTTGCGGATAGAAACATCGTCAGCAGTGGACCGTCTGTCCTCAGAAGACCGGCGACAGAGAAGTCCAATGTGGAATTTCTGAACTCGCTACGATATAACTTCGTCTCCGCGCAAGAGATCGAACCCTCACACACCAACTCGCCATGCGAAGAGACACATTCGCCGCCCCAGAAGCTCTCATATAGTGACTATACTACCTGGACTTCCAGAGATGGCGACACGCTATATGTTCCCTCCCTAGACTTTTCAATGTCTGGCCTGTCTGAAGATCGTTCGCAGTACGATGTCACCGTGAAGCTTTTTTATCTTCCGGGAGTACCAGCGCAGCGGAGATGTCAACATGCGCGGGAATCAATCGATCTGGTCCTCAAGGAGCTGCATATAAGCTGCATAGATCTGTTGATCGTTTCGTTTCCAGAGGTCACATTTGATGCGGATGATGAGGGCGAAGAAGAGCTGTCAAACGGCGAAGAGAACGGGTCGGAACTAGACAACATTGTCAAGACATGGCGGGCCTTGGAGGCCATGCATGAGCAAGGGATAATAGCTCAACTCGGCATAGCTGAATTTGACAGTTCACGCCTCGCGAAGCTCCTGGCACAAACAAAGATTCGGCCCAGTGTCGACCAGATCAACGTCAAGGATTGCTGCGTCGTTCCGAAATCGTTGATCCTTTATGCAAAACAAGAGAACATCGAGCTCCTTACACACAATGACTGCACGGATATCCTTCCCCGGGGCACAACTCGAGACCTGCTATCTCGCACCGAAAAGGGTGCCGGTATACTTGCTGCCACAGCTGGCGCCGACGATGGTGGTATAAAAGGTGATGTCGATCCCCAGTGGGTCATCAAGTATACCGCTGTGGTCAAAGACAGAGGTGTGATTGAGAACAAGGGATATTTTGCCCTTGCAGATGTCGGGCCTTGATCAAGAAACCTTGTGGGCTGGTTATTCTCTATATATGTTTCCCTGTCATTTTTTTTTTTCCCCCGGTTACCCTTGATGTAAGCGTGAGCGTTTCCAAGTACTTCAGCACAAATATAGACAATAATTCTGCAGAATACCCGCTGTGTACGATACCAGTATGTGAATACTTTGCTGTTGCATATCATGGCTTGGATTTCGTTCAGAAACTGTAAACGCTGAGCTGTATCCGCGTTCCCTGTAAATGACAATACTTATCCGATCATGCTCCTCTTTCGCCCTCTCAGCCGTACTTCCTCTAGTCTTTTCAAGACCGACTTGGCGGCTTTGAAGCTCTCTCCATATCCATCAAGGACCTCTTGGAATAACCCCTCAGTTCTGGGGTGGGAACTGGCAAACGCTCGCTCCAGAACGTACAAATCCACGGCTCTATCTTCATCCTGGACGCTCTGACTGGCAAGCCCAAAGTCAATGAGAACTATCTCTCCATCCAAGGAGGGCAATTTGTTCCCTGGTTCTAGATGCTTGGTATCCGTTTCGCGAGGAGCCGTCTCAGCTGACACACCGCTAGCTGGTGGCCGTAACATGAGATTACTCGTCGTCAAATCGCCATGTATGATTCCAGTCTTATGCAGCAGCCCGACGGCACTTCCGATCTTTCGGAGAAGGGTGCATATCTTCTTTTCACTTTCCTTCACTGCCTCAGCACAGACGCTAACATCCGTGTCAGCTGTTCCTCGCTCGTCTAGCGCGCTGCTGGACTTTATCCATTTCTCCCAGCTGTCCACGACTTGTCTGACTACATCCCCATCAATCCATTCCATAAGCAGCCAGCCACCATTATTTGCACTATTCCCTTCTTTACTTTCAGTGTCTGGCTCGGGATTGTTCCCCCAGTCCGCTGCCAAAATGCCAGGTACTGGGGCTCCTTCTCTAGCCAGTTTGGCCATGCATCTCGCTTCCTGTAAAATTCGCTGGCGAGTTAATCGGCGGTCGAGTATCGGGTGACGATATGGCTTCAACGGGCGCACTTTTAATGCTGCAGGGATAGAAGGATGCAGAAAATGAGTTTTATATAGTCGGGCTTCTGCGCCTTGGGCAAGCAAGATAGGTACACTCGCGGGGTCACAGTAGGTAAACGGCCGTGGAAGCGGCGGAGGAAGTTGGATCTCTGCCATGTCGTTATTGCTGCGTGTATGCTGGTTAGTATGTATCTAAGGAGTATGTCCTTAACTGTTCGGCAAAAGCAGTTCTGACTGTTCTGCGGGATCTCTCTTGTTGGTTCCTTCGTGTGCTTACATTTTTCTACTTAGGTGACTTACCTAATCTAGAGACCCATGTCTTCGGGGGTTGGTTGCCCCACAGGGTTTTGCGCTACCTAAATCGGGTTTAGCGCCATATCGCTCCTTCGACGTCTTAGTAAGCAAGTCTTCATTTTCGTTCGCTGATAATCCTGAATATCAATTTGTCAAATCATCGTTCTATAACACAAAATCAAGCAACTGTGATGAAGGGGTCAAGTCTGGTAGGTTTTGGGTTGAGTTGTTGTGATAAAGTTTCTGTATTCCAAGAGGAGATTCAGCTGGGATTAGAACACGGTGCTGCAGTCCCGCTGGAAGGGCTGGAGAATGGTTCGTAAGTGTTTAAGGGCAGCCGCACGGTCATCCCAAGGATACCCGAGGGTTGGCAATTGATTTTCTCGTCCCCGGTATTGGTGACGGATGGAATGGTAGTGGAGGCGGAAAGTTTGGAGATGATGGCCCTGACCGTTGCTATACAACTTCCATACTTATACCGGATTCCTCAGGTTTGAGGTGACAACCCGCTGACAGGAAATTTGGAACTAAAAAGGGGCAGCCTGGGCTTTGCGCGCCCGAGATATTGCATACTCCCTGATTATTTGGCACTGGAAGTCTTGCCTTTGTGGTACTCCGTAGTCTACCCCCTCCCTGGGCGCTGTCCAAACAAACATCATCACAGCAACCATCACACCCAGGACACGACATTGACCACATCTTCTTTCTGCTCTTTTCGTCTCTTGTTCCTTTGGCAAACTACATACAAGTACTGCTGACCCTTTGGTTTGTTCAAACATGTCACATTTAGCAGCAGCCAACGCTGTACAGCCTGGTAACCATATCCGCTCTCTCCCACTTGGCGAGCCCTTGATACATGCTGTTTCGTGTCTCCTGGATTCCAGCGGAGTCCCAAACGTTCTATTGGGAAACTACCTTCTCACTGTCTATGGAATTCCGTCGCTAAGCAATGTACGTGATGAGTGGCCTGCCGCAACTTCGTTGGGGAACCGTGGCACTGACATTTTGCAGGATGCTTCGTTTGCAGTACCTGATGATAAGATACCCCAAGCGCGAAAGCTCCTTAACAGCGCTGCTGGTTTAGTCTCCTGCACGGACCAGAACTGTATCATTGTTACAGTTCGATCCCGTCCTCCTCCCATCAACCATTTCCACTTGGACACAGAAGACACGCATATCTATCTATACCCGCTGTCCGAAGTTCTTCCAAACATTCCCAGTATCCCAGGTGCCGGAGACAAAATCATCTCCGCGTCGGATCTTGGTTGCCTTCCTGGGCCAATAATAGGCTATGGCAAGGGTGTGTTTGCTCCAGAGTACAGCTCCGTGCGTGTGCCTTCATTTTCCTGCTTCCTGGAAGTCTGCCTCGTCAACTACGCACACCTTGCTCGAGGCATTGAGGATAATCCAGGATGCTGCTATGACCTCCACTACATGAGCTGGGCATCGTATCTCGTACAATACGTCCATTCACGCGGGTACCTCAACCTTGACTTGCTTCAACCGGTGTTCAGAGACTTTATGATTAATGGCTTTTTGGAAAATAGTACTGCTGGATTTGTGACAGCGAGGGAGAAACTCATTGCCTCTGTCTAATTTGAGTGGTTTCCTTTTTTTTTTTTTTACCTCTTGGGGCGTTGGTGCATGGAGAGCCATGCTATTAATGAACGTAACGTATTATTGCATCTATGTGTAATGGTTTTGGTGTCGCAGTAGTAGAAATACTATGGGGTTGCTCTGGGTCAGGAGGCAGTGTTGCTCTTTAGCCGCCAACATCTACCAACAACTCAGCATCACAACGCACCACAACCCAACACCAGAAATCAAGATCAGTGATTAAATCTCGATGTGAAAGGCCCAGCAGCTCTAGCCATGGCATCCTTCCAAATCCTCTCTGATCTCCATCTCGAGTCTCCTTCGGCTTACGACATCTTTGACGTTCCTCCCAAAGCACCCCATCTCGCGCTCCTGGGAGACATCGGTAATGTGCGCGACAAGGGCTTCTTCCCGTTCATCGAAGCACAGCTACGTAATTTCCGCACCGTCTTTTTCTTGATGGGCAACCATGAACCATACCACTGCAGCTGGGACGAAGCCAGGCGCAAAATCAACGCGTTTGAACGCGAAACTCGCGAAAAGGCAAATCTAGATCCAACTTCGGGCCTAGGAACATTCGTCTTTCTAGACCGCACGCGCTACGATATGCCCAATACTATCACGGTTCTTGGATGCACTCTCTACTCGCACATTCCCCCCGAGCACGAAGAGAGAGTGAGCTTCGGCCTCAACGACTTTTACATGATCGACGACTGGACCGTCAAAGGTCACAATGCCACTCATGCCGCGGACCTGGCGTGGCTGAATGAGCAGGTTGCTGCTATATCTGCGTCCGAGCCACAGAGGAAGATTGTCATATTTACACATCACAGTCCGATTATGCGGGATGAGAGGGCTGTCGATCCAGCGCATATTGGAAGTGCGATTAGTTCCGGGTTTGCGACAGATTTGAGTAGTGAGGAGTGTTGGAAAAACCTGAGCGTGCGATTATGGGCGTTGGGACACACGCATTTCAATTTTGACTTCGTGGTGGGAGTAGGGGAAGGTCAGGGGAAGCGGGTGGTGAGCAACCAGCGGGGATACTACTTTAAGCAAGCTGGAGGGTTCGATGTTGACAAGGTTGTGAGCGTTTAACTGTCTGGGTAGCATAAATGGCCTTTTTTGCACCTCTACGGAGTATTCTCTACTAAGTATTTCTCTTTCTAGTAGTGTTGAGGATAGTCTCTAAAGGCTTGACTGATGACTAAGCTTGCCAGATATCAAACATCCCCAAAACCTCAGAAAGGACGTCAAAAGCAGCATCAAATGATACAAGATGTTGATAGCCATGACAATGAGACGATAGTGAGGAAATTGTTGGATCATATTGATACCTCGGAGTGACAAGGCATATTCAGCACATAATTCAAGAACCGCCGTGGCGTCATGGGGCCTTCAGGTAGCATGGCCCTCTTGACCTATCTTCATTTAAGATAGAGTGTATGTCAATTCCAACCTACACTTCTTATCCTTTTATAAAGTACAAACGCAGAAACAGCCTATAGCTGGTCCCGTCACATCGTCAGCTTATGGGAGACGTGGGGTGCAAAAACATAGACCAGGGTTGGATGCGGCCAGAACCCGCCAAAGCCACCCCCAGCATCCTCATCCCCAAGCTCGTTATGCAGCTTCCTTCTCCCTAGTGCTGATACCATCAAGCAGACGGTCTTAGATACGCCACAGGTCTCCAGTATTACGGGGTTGTCTTCAAGCCTTCCGCTTAATACCTGTGCTCCCCGCCGGCATTACCCTCCCGCCTGGGCTGACTGCCTTGCAAAATTAAGGGCGTCGTAATGGGATCCTATTTGAGGAAACTATCTGTAGCCTCCTCGCTTCAGTGTGCATTCCAAACAACTGCCCTAGCACGGGGAGCGGGAGTGGCGTGGGCTGGGATACGGACTGATCGAGCTGACAACCCCGGGTTGTCTTCAGGAAGGTTTCCGGGAGAGCTCCACCACCCGTCCGGCGCTTTGGCGTCCTAATCAAGTTACTTCTTTTCCAAGACCATAAAGTACCTCTTCTCTTGTCTTGCTTCTCTTCCGGAAATATATCCATCCAGGCTGTGATAGCTGCTGGCGGATAGCTATCACGTGAAGAGCGACTCGCAGACATCGACCACGATCTTTTGGCTCCAGAAGCAGTTGACACTTTGTCTGTATGCTGCTCTTTACGCCTGTTACATGTCAAGTACAAGGCAGCCCTCGTATCACTGCTTTCTTCACTTTTTCTGCAGCCAGCACTGTGACGGCCCCGGTCGCTCGCGCTAACAAGCGTTTGGTTCTTGTGGTCGAAGATCATGCAGCCTTGATATTGTTCTTTGCAGCAACACCTGCATACTTCATATTGTTCCTGCAGGCTGGAACCTAAATATGAACTAACCTCGCCTCCTTTCAAGCACTTTGTATATCAACCTCCCTACCCATTGTGACTCCAACCATCGTCGACTCCGCTGACTGGCTATTGTTCCTCTTTATTTATTCCATTTTCTGTTTGTCCTCCCCGGGCCTGCTTGATAGGCGCCGGGGAGTCCTGCAGAATTGTTCCCCGTATCTGAATATGGACCGTGTCGATATTCAGTCCGGAGTCAATGTCTCTACTGCCTTTGTCCGGTGGAATGTTGACCATTCTTCCTAGACATCAATCTGCATGTTCCCTCTGGGGCTTTTGCAGTGACAAACAGCTGCAATGAGAAGATCCTTCTCGTCTTCGGGGGCTGCGTCCTCTCTTTTCTTGATAGTTATGCTGCTCTTCTATTAAAAGGCACAACGTCTTGCTGTCAAGGACTCTTTTGATACCTCTTGTTTTATCAGAAGTGCAGATACCTTTGCCATATTCAAGTCCATACCAACAACCATACACTTTTGAAACCACCAACAAGTCCTTTCCGGGAGCACGATACCATGGCACCGCACTTCGATCCTTTTCAGCAGAGCGTCACCTTCCTCCGCGGTGATGGCAGTTCATTCCCTATTTCCATGGCGGATTTCAACAAGTTCGTGCTATACGCAGTCAGAACTTCTATTGCAGCTGCATCTCAGCTGGGCGCTTCTGTTGTGATGGCTGTTCTCCTTGCCTTACTTACAGCACCGGATAAACGACGATCAATCGTTTTCTATCTGAACATCACCACACTTCTCGTGAATGTGTGTCGTACATTATCCACGACGATATTCTTCACCAGCTCCTGGGTTGAGATATACACTTACTTCTCCGGCGACTATTCTCGAATCACAACCGGTGCCTACGCCAATTCTGTCATGGGAACTATAGCTACTGGTATCATGGTCATCTTGATTGAGCTATCCCTACTCATCCAGACTCACGTTCTATGCTCTACGCTTCGTGACCTGTATCGAAACATTGTCCTAGCATGGTCGTGCTTAGTAGCAGCCGTTCCAATTGCATTTCGAATTGCCTTCATGGTTGCAAACGTCAAGGCAATTATGTCTCAATCTTCTCTGGGAAAGAACGTCTGGATACAAAGCTCGTCTAATATTAGCATCACCGTCAGCATCTGTTACTTTAGTTTGGTCTTTCTGGCCAAGCTTGGCTATGCAATCTACACTAGGCGGTTGTTGGGAATGAAGGGATTTGGAGTCATGCAAATCATTTTCATCATGGCTTGCCAGACTATGATACTTCCAGGTACGTTCATCCCGATCAATGCCTTACCTATCTAATATGCATAATTGCTTATAAAAGAATGATTTCAGCTATCATGTCTATACTTCAGTATTTCATTCCCGAGTTTGAGGTCAACACCAATATCCTCACTTTGCTCGCACTGTCTCTGCCACTCACGACGCTTTGGTCAGCTGCTGCCGTTCGCCATGGACATAACAAGAATCACGGATCCGGTCACCATTTCTGGGGAGGCAGCTCTGAAAAGTCTCTGTTCGATCATAACAAAACCTCAGGGGGCAGTTTCTCCCATCCAACCTCGACGCTCATTGGGTCTATGCCGGGTCCCGAGAAGGTCAAGTCGGCGGACCACTTTGATCGTCTGTACCCTGAGCTGCACGATACAGGCAACATCACAATCGAACGTAATTTCAGTGTTACCAGCAATAGAGTATGAAGTGAAGGGCACATAAATGTCACTGAGAGATATATGCACGTCTGGGTGCAATCGTACGTCTCCTAGACATGTGCCTGTATCCTGTGCTGCTCTCTGTCATACTCAGTTCCGTCCCTTTCCTTGATACCAACTTTGCTTCGTTTTCAGTCATTCGGACCTGGGAAGTTAGCTTTGTTTTTTCCTTCGTTTATGATTCCCTACAAATTATTTTCTTGTACAGGACACGGAGTTAGATATGATAGCAATTTTAATCGAAGATCATATAATCACAGCCTGTGGTATACATACAGTAAATGTATTAAGTAAACGAAACTCATCCAACCAAATACGACAGAAATTAAAAATGATAGTGACAATTGAGGTCGTTCCGTTTCTAAGTGCCATTCTACTCACATTTAGAGGCACCAGAGCATTCCTCCTGTTTTGACTACATTCAATTATACCATTCTGACCTCCCTCTACCTTACCCTAAGCAAGATACTTGGCCATCTACACTCTTTAGTGGTGATTGGTAGGTCCTTCTACCTCCAATCACTCAAAATACCCAGTTTTCAGGCTCTAGTTAGTTATATTTTACGAGATTTCATAATCTCACTGCAAGGCCAGCAGGCAGCAGTGATGCGTGTGCGTCAGTGCTCAACCTTCACAAGAGACACCGCTAGTTACTTAGGCTCCAGCCTCACATAATATCTAGTAAACTTATAAAATCGCTGCGGGCCAGTTGACCGTCGTATTTATATAGTTATCTGGAGGAAGAAACTGTGAACTCCTCGATTACTTCGTTCTAACTTCGGGAGTGCCAGAATATGGCATTCAACAGCGCATCCACTGGTGTAACTAACCAAGGCGATATCTCTAAGGATGTGACCCTCAATAACCAGCCTGAGGACAGTATCGCAGAAGTTTCCTGGTCACCAGTCGCCAACTACCTCGCTGTCGCCTCCTGGGACAAGGCGGTCCGTATTTACGACATCTCTCACTATCCCCAGGGCAAGGGGAAAGCATTATTCTCGCTCCCTGGTGCTGCTCTGAGCTGTGGATGGTCTTCCGACGGGACCAAGGTTGTAGGGGCCGGCACTGATGGCTCAGCCAGGCTCATAGATCTCGCCAGTAACAATAGCCAGGCCCAGCAGATAGCCCAGCACGATGCACCAATTCGAACTGTACGAATGGTTCAAGTGCCGGGCAGCCAGTCCCCTATTGTCGTCACCGGATCGTGGGATCGCAAAGTTAAGTACTGGGACCTGCGGCAATCTACTCCAATAGGCGCAGTAACATGCCCCGAGCGCATATATGCGATGGAAGCCAGTGGTAACAAGTTGCTGATTGCCACTGCCGATAAACATCTCGCCTTAGTCGACCTTAACCAGCCTACCACCATCGCCAGAACCATCCAGAGCCCGTTGAAGCACCAGACCAGAGCCGTCAGCTGGATTGCCAATGGCACCGTTTATGGAGTTGCCAGCATCGAGGGCCGCTGTGCCATAAATTATGTTGACGAGTCAAACAAAAAGTAAGTGGTAGTCTGCTTATTCAAATATTTCCGACTGTTATCCGGTAATTACTAGTAACGAGTGTTTCTGGAGATCTGGAGGAGGTTATGTCCGGAAATTGGATATCCACAAGCTCATACGGTTATATTATTTATCAACCTAGTCAAAACTTCACCTTTCGCTGTCACCGCCAGCCAAAAGATAACGACCCGAAGAATCAGCTGGTATACGCCGTCAATGCTATTTCATTTCACCCTCGCTACCATCAGGTATTCAGCACCGCTGGTGCGGACGGCACATTTTGTTTCTGGGACAAGGATGCCCATCACCGCCTGAAGGGGTTTACTGCCGGAGGCCCCATAACTTCGACTTCGTTCAACCACGATGGCAGCATCTTCGCCTATGCCATCAGCTATGACTGGAGTAAAGGATACTCTCACAACACGCGGGACCACCCAACCAAGGTTGTCTTGCATCCGGTGTCAGATGCTGAATGTAAGCCGAAGCAGAAAACTAATCAGGGGTAATGGCCTTTATCTGCCGGGCCAGGAGGAACAAACAATTATGAACGCGGGAAACAGGCTGCATTTTGTGTCAACGAATTCTTCTTCTATATACTCCGTATATGCCGGGGCTTTGCAAGGACAACAAGATTTTGATACTGGAACTCACCCCTAAGCTTCCCTCCAATAGAAAAATTTATATCACGTGCTTGCCAATGTCTTGGCTCTTCAACCTTAATTCGACATTTGGCTTACATAAGAATAACACTGGCGGTGTTTGTGTTGCGAACTTGCGATGCAGAGACGACGAGAGTCACGGCGGCCGGCTATAGAACTGGATACTGCACTTCTTGCGGCTGTTTAAGGCTGTAGAGTGTATCTGAGGAGCTCTGGATACGTAGGAGCGGGCTGTTCTCACGGGACGATATGTTGTCGCTTCGGAGTATTAAGCTGAGTGGTAGTTAACAAAATGGCAAAGCAAAACGTCGAGTAATTATGACTATCGGGGTATGCTTCCTGTGGTTGTCTTTTGAGCGACAAATGCCGGGATCACCAGTAGATTGGCAAATAGGTCGAGGGTTCATTGACTCTTGTCACAAATGGCTTTTCGGTTTGAGCGGAGCCATCACTGTGTTTCACCGTTTGGAGTACGGAATAGAAGCATGCGCACGTCGTTCGTTAGCCATTATCCCGCGTACCTCAGTGGAATGCGATACCTCCAAAGACCGGCTGTTACACGTGGAAGTGCCAAAGCTTGGATTACGGCTGCGGTGTCGTCAGTGGTGGTTAAATAGGTCGAGCAAACTCCAAGTCTGGGCGAGGGTTTGTGATCCCCAAAGCAATCCCACCTCAACAACACTTGAAGCTATCAACACCACCAACGACGGTTCGATGATGCAGCCCTCAAGTCAACGAGGGAGACGACCATGGCAGCAGTGCCGCAGAAGACCCTAGAGTGGCTTTATCGAGTCCTGACCACCGTGAGAAACACCCTTCCCGTTGCTGCCTGTTCACGGAGTACAAGCAAGCTGACCATTGTAAATCAATTTCACATAGAACCAAGCATATCGCGACCCGAACAGGACGTATAGTGATACCGCGCAGCTCCTGGCCCAGTTTCCTTCGTTTTCTCCACGGACGGACGTTTACAGTACGCACTTCCATCTCCTCTTCCTAGCTTGCCCTTTTCGCTGCGGCCGAATCCATATACTGAGCCAACGTTCTATTAGCATACGAAAATGGTGCCTCAGCTCTACTTCTGCACTTGACAGGCACATTACCAGTACATTTCAGAGGAGCCTTGTATTGGTTTCCAGTCGCAATATGGGTCCCGAATACATACCCAGATGCATGCCCGATGGTCTATGTGACCCCAACGTCCGAGATGTTGGTACGACCAGGACAGCACGTTAGCAGTGACGGGAGGATTTACCATCATTACCTAGCTCATTGGGCTGAGGCTCGTGATGTATGTGCAATTATGGACACCAGTGAAAATATTGACAGTGATACTGATTGAATGCTTTTTTTTTTTTTTTTTTTTTTTTTAGCGGTCTACACTGGTTGATTTCCTTTTGATATTGAAAGAGGTCTTTGCTAAAGAGCCGCCCGTGATATCTAAAGATGCTCCATTCAGAAGACAACCAACCCCATCGCAGCAGAGCACTCCACCAGCAGTACCACCATTACCAGCTGAGCTAGCACGGCCTTCACCAAGCGTCGCTCCGTCGACACAGCCACAAACCCCCCCAAAACTCCCTCCGAAGCCTGGTGGAGAGAGGCATCAAGCTGCTTCAGAACGGCCAGCTGAGGACACGGTCACAGCGCGCAATGTGCCGCCACCTCTGCCACCCTTGCCTGCGGAGCTACAGTCAACGACTCACCAGCGAGATGGTCCTGGGCTAGAAAATCGAGGAAACCAGTTTCTACCTCAGAGGTCAAGTGCCTTAAGGAGCGAGGTCACTCCGGCGCCCCAGCCTCCACCTCCAACACACCCAAGTCAACATCAGACTCAAGGATTCATTCTGGGAGCTCATGACCGCAGACCATCAAATGTCCAGAGTCCGCCAGTGGGGTCTACACCCCATGCACCTCAATATCAGCAAGCATACCAACCTCCATACCCCCGTCAACAATTCTCTCCCCAACACAATAACACTATAATGCATCCGTCTCAACAACATGCAATCCATCACCAGCACAGCCCTCTACATGTTCCACAAAGGGATGCCCAATCGCCTCTGGCCGCAAAAAGCTCTCCAAAAAAAGGGGAAACACAAGACCTTCTTACTTCCCCCTTTGATCTCGAATTGCCCGCTCAACTACCCTCGTCATCGCCGCCACCAATCCCTCCAAATCCAGAGAAAGATGTCCTATTACAAACTCTCTCGGGGACGCTAACCCAAACGATCCATGCCAATGTCGAACAGTCGAATTCTCGCATAGAGCCATTGAATTCTCAGTCAAAGGCATTACATGATGCCATTTCCACCCTTCGATCCGAGATTGCTGCGGTAAACGCATTCCACGCCAATATCCAATCAAATACCCAGATCCTACAGCAGTCTCTACGTCGCGCGGATGGTGTTATAGCAGACGCAAAGTCACGCATATCATCGTCATCTGCATCTTCCTCCAAGCATCCCGCTGGCCTACCTGCTATAGATGAGGTACTGGTTCCCCCAACCGTGGTAGGAAAGCAAATCTATGATCTTGTGACGGATGAACGCGGTATTCAACGAGCGATATATGCCCTCCAGTCTGCACTCGTTAGAGGACGGGTAGGCGTAGATGTGTGGGCCAAGTCCACACGGAATTTAGCTCGAGAGGCATTTTTGAAGAAGGCTTTGATACGCAAAGCGGCCAATGGGATGGGGTTAACTGTTTAAATATATAAACTAGATAAACTAATAGCCAAAAACGGCTTTATTCTATCTGGAAAAATCTCAGGAAAGAGGTCGATCTATGCTATTTACGAATTTATTTGATGTGTATTGAAAAATAGATCTTCCAAAGTAGTTTCTTCATTGTTATTTTTTTTTTTTTTTTCTTGTTGAAAAGAAGACGAAGTCTAGCCCCTACACTAACTAACCTGCGAAGTTTTGGGCCAGAACCAAGCAAGGGTATAAGAATAGTGTTCTGTCTATATCCACATGTACAGGAAGCCAGTGAAACCAATGGTCTAGGAAGTTCAATCAGAAAAGGATAAGAAATAAAATTGAGCCAGAAACATCAAGAAATGATATAATTAATACAGTCATCAGGCCGAAGGGGGCATTATTCAGCCGCAAAATAAAAGGCATTGAAAAGGATTAAGTGGAGAAAGGAAGGAGAAAGACGCCGGCATGCGGAAAGTAGTAGTTATTACCAATGAAAAAGGCCACCTTCGCCTTCATCCATAGACCAGGTGCCAGCTAGACCAACGATTTGCTTTTGTCCATCAGCATGCTCGTCAAGTTTAGACAGGGAGGCCACCTTGGGGGCTTGGACGCCAGCTTTATCCAGAAGTTTCTTGGCCCACGGCCCAATGGCTGCTTCACCGGTCTCATCCCGGGCTTGTTTCAAGAAAGGAATGAGAGCTGTTCCTCCGGTGCCACGAAGGGGCGCTTTCTTTTCGCCTTTCGATGGCCTGTTGGACATGAGCATTCCGCCGGGGGTTGATAACGGCTGAGACTCAGGCCGGTTTAAGCCTGCTTCTGTTGCTGGAGGTGACGTTGGGACCTTGGTATTCCGCTCTTCGCGCGACTTGACGACAATGTACCGTGATACCATTGTAATGTGAGTTGTACGAATAGCTTTGACCATTGCTACAGCTGTATTGAAAGCCGTGACTAGCTCGGTGTTCGACTGGTGAGTTTGGACATAATTTTGGATGTTCGACACGCTGGAGACGTGCTCGAGGAATTTCCGGTGTGGTCCTGGCATGTAAGTCCGCATTTCCATGAGGAAGTTATGCCACCTTTTCCTACCTTCTCCGCTCTCATCACTTGAAGAGGATGTTGGGAGTGGCGAGGAGGTTGGCTTAGGTCTAGATTCGCCAGTTGGTCTGTGTTCAACACCTAGAACGATATCGAAGAATTGAATTAGCGAACTCTGGGCGTTGCTTCCGCCGCGATAGTGCTTGTATTCCTGGAAGCCAGACCCATCGTCGAATAGGATACCACGCGGAAGCTCGGCCATACCCTTGCTCCCGGCCAAGAATGGGCGAATGCGATGGTAGAAAACATGTGGGTCACAATGTTTGTACATCTTCTGGAGTTCCATGTTTACTTCGTCAACGACTTCTGCAAACTTGGTCAAACACTCCGTCACTTCCGCCACTTCATCAGCACGAGCCGCAGCTATAGCCTTGAGCATGAGAGGTATGGATCGGGCACCCCTGGCCTCAATGGCTATGGAAACAAGGTAGAACCACTGCTCATCCAGAGAGCCGGTAAAGGTGAATAGAGTAGCAAGATTATCAAGCGAATCTGCAGGCTCATCAGGGAATATAAGCCTGTAGTTCCACAGGCAGAGGCCAGCGAAAGTAGCCACAGGCGGCAACTCCAGGTGAGCAGCAACTTTCAATAGTGGGACAGCAAGGGGCTGAGGGATTTCCTGCAGGCAGATTTTGTCAGCAGACCGTCATAACGGANNNNAAAAAATTTTTTTTTAGTTCCACCCTGGCTTGTATCGGAAAATTTATGATGATCATAGTGGTGATGGAAATATAGGACATGACATGAAGGAGGAGATGACGATGGAAGGGAAATAAGAGAAAACCTCCAAAAAGAAATAAAAATAAAATAACAATTAAAAAAATAAAAAGGGTCACTTGTCACAAGACAGAAACGCAAGCACTGGCAAAGGAAGTAGATACTTACATCCGCGGGTTGGTCTCCTCCCCAAATATACCCATGCAGTAGGAATCCCAGGATGGAATATGCACGTCGCCATTCCGGAGTAGACTCAAGATATTCAAGGGATAGCACAGGCATGTTTTCAATTGTGTTCCGTAGTCTTCCGGCCAGTATCAGCGGCTGGAGATTCCCAACAGTCGTCTCCCATGGTGCGTAGTATGCTGGGAGCTCTGTGGCCGGTGGTTGTTCGGGAAGAAAACCATGCTCTGCGGTGATGCCGTAGTCTTCGATATTGGGAACTGGACGCAACATAGTCACAAAATTTGTAGGCTTGGCTTGCTCGGTGAGCGTAGAAGTGTGTTGAGACCTAGTGGTCGATCAAAATATTGTAAGGCTGTGGGGTGTGGGTGGGAGTGGAAAGGGTGTGGGCTGTTAGGGAGTAAATCAACATCAACGGAGGGAAAGGAGTCCTAGATATAGGAAAACGATAGGATAATTAGGACAACAAAAGGGGGAGAGCACCGGCAGGTAGGCTGTGTATCTAGAATAACTAGAATGGTGGAACCTGGGCCTGCGCCTATATGCAAAGGCAAAGAATGATATTATTATTAAAAGAAATCTCGCAAGGTCGACCCGGAGCGAGAGCGAGAGAGAGAGAGAGAGAAAAAAGTCGTTTATTTGCAGTAAACTATCACGTGGATATGACGTTTTCAGGTACCTGAGGCGCAAAATCTGGCTGGAGAGGTACGGCGGCAAAAGCGAGCGAACGAACTAGTTAGTTTGTAGCGAAGCAGCTAACAAGTTATCGCGTGGGCTAACTAGAGAGGCTGAACGTTTGCGTAGGGGGCGGGAAAACCACGCAGAGGAGCCGGAGGACGCTGTCGACTGTTTAATAGCCCGGGCAGTGTGATATTGGAGACGCTGGTGCTTATAGTCCGTTTGCAGCCGCCATTTATATTGTATCATTCCAAGTATATCAACCGTCTCGGCAAGCATGGGGGGGCGGGCGGCGAAAACATGTCGATACAACGGGTCGAACGCTACTGGCGGCCCCAACGATCACTGCGTCCCTGTTTCAGCTCCGTATCGTATTCGTCAGCAGCCCGTCACAGGATTTTCTAGCCACAGGTTTGCATTCTCTAGCTCTGGGGGATGGAGACGGACTCTGGCTAAGCCGTCAAGTCGCCGCCAATCAGGCTGTTCGCGGGGGCAGCGGTTTGGGGAACACCGTCTTATTCGAACAACGGAAAGATGTGCCTTCTCGTCATCTTTAATCCCTCCATCTGAAGAGTTCCGCCCATGCTCTGAAGGTGTGAGAGGATACGCGTCTGGCTAGTCATGTCTGACAATTCATTTTGTCGCTGACGCTGACAGGCTTGGTATCTCAATCCCTGGGCCAGATCGTGGTGGTCGCCCGTTTTCCACGGTCCCATGCTGAGTCGAACGGCATGGCAGGTCGAGCGACTGCTTAGAAGAGGCAATAGAAGCGATTTCAAAACACTCCAAGACTTCGCAGGAGGCAGTCGTTTTCTACTGCCGGACGCGCAGTTCTCGCGCGGTCTGACGGAGGGTTCCACGGCGCCTAGAAAATGCTAGGAGGGAACGCCTCGTCGAGATGGTGATTTTCTTTTTGGCAGTCATCTGTCGCTGTTGGCTCGCTGGTGGTGTGTGACGGAGTATTTGGCCGATAGCGTCTTCTTGTGAGGGTATAGCTATGTCGGCACTGGGCCGTATCGCAGTGTCGATGTCGTGGTCGGTGTGGTTGTTGTTTGGAAGTGAAGCGCAGAGCGAGATGTGGGGAGAAGCAGGCTGATGTGGCTTGAGGATATTTGGATTAGGGCCGCCTTGACGCTGTTCCATGCGAAATCTGGAAGGATGAGAGGAATGAAACCGATGGGCGAGAGCCGACATGGGTCGAGGTGGTGGAAGCCCGTCAAGCGTCTCTGGGGACAGGCATCTGGAGAAGGCGATCTCTCTGGCAGATCACTTCTGTTTGGCTGGTGAGCTGAGCGATTCGACAACCTGGATCTGCGAGTGGCGGCTTCAATAAGCGTTTTACGAGGACAGATGAAGGTGCGAGAAGC
>NW_003315412.1:0-10939 GCF_000151505.1 Trichophyton verrucosum HKI 0517
TTGATCAAATCAAAAACATGCAATTGTATCGTGAGTAAAAGCTCGACGGTTGATAAACACTTGTAACGGCCGTCCAGTAGGGCTGAGAAGGCCATCGGCTCGCAAAACACTGTGTAGCCTTCCCGTCCATGCTGCCGCAGAGGCAGGCTGATCTCGGAGAATAACCAGCAAACAAACACCTGGGGCGCAGCAATAAAGCTTGATAAAGAGACCAAACAGCTCTTTGCTCACTTGGATGAACAAAACATAAAAAAAAGAACAAAAAGAGGAAAAAGAAAATATAAGCACGACCTATTTTTATATATATTTTTATCATAGTTATCGCCTGGGGCCAACCATCGAGCAAACCAAGGTCGCCCGGCTGAATAGCGCGGCGTCTGATTCGTGTTTCAGACGCCCACCCACCGTTGGATGCAAGACATGTTGTCGTCATAACCATCCAACAGCAGATTTTTGGCAGCCCAAGGCCGCCTGGATCGAGCAATTATTGACGGAGAGGCTTCGGGGGGTGGAGGGAGGGCGGCAGCGGACAGAAATTCCAACTCGATCTCGCAGGCTGGCGCACCTGGGCTGTCTTGCTGGATTCAATCAGGATCGGGAGCAAAAAGGACGCCGCTGGGAACTGCACACTTCAGCCCGTTTCAGGGTAGAGAGCATGTCCTTCGTCTCTCGGAAACAAAGCTGAGTGAGGCAGCATACGGAGCACACCGAGCTCTCCGGAGGTTGCAATCCCACCGTAACGTCTGGCGGTTCAGCCAGGCGGCTCCTGAGGGAACGCACTTGTCTGCACACAATACGGTGTAGATGGAACCAAAAAGGGTCTCACCTGGCAACCACATCAGATACCCAGGGCTTTGTCTCACTACAAATACCATGCTATTCTGAGCTAATACTACGGTAGCGAGCTCGATGGTCCAGGCAGCCTATGGGGGGTCTGGCCGAGGAAGCCACCGGAACCAGTGCCTAAGGCGTTCGTCCCTTTGCGCACCCCAGGTCTCTCGGAGCCATGGTAACCGGTTGGGTTGCAGCTACTTTTAGCTGTCTGGAGACGCCATGACATGGCTGGTGGAGTCCCGAGCTTAGATGGAGCTTCGGATACGGTGGAAAAGCAACATGGCTCTGGATCTAAGCCTTCGAGCTGGAGAGATCGAGGCCAGCCGCTCCCCGGTGACGTTGGATGTATATACATATATACGTCCGGAGAGAAGCGTATAAATATAACTGCCTTGCCCGGCTGATACCCTCTTGATATCCCTTTCTCTCCATCATAATCCACTATCGTTCAGTTCATAACTGGGAGGAATACTATACTCTTTCCTCCCCTTTCCTAACCACTTCGTTTCGAGCCGTGTCACTCGCTTGGTTTGGCTGCTCCCTATATAGCAGATATTTCCTTCGTTACTCTGTTATTGCTGCCCTTTGATCGACGTTGCCTTCAAAATGGTTGCTTTAATATCCCTCGTCGTCGTTGCTCTTGCTGGCACCACCCTTGCCCGCCCTGGCTTCAAGTACCCAGATCTTGAAGTCAGGGGGACGGGAGGACATCACCAGCCGCCCCCAATGACAACCGGCAACCCTCCAACGACCACCCCCGAGCCGCCCACTCCCAATCCTCCAGTGCCGGGCACTCAGACCATCACCACTACTCGAACTGATACCATCACCCGCACCACGTTTGTTCCTTGTTCTACTCCCGTTGCAACCATCCCGGGCTACACCTGGTACAGCACTTGGCTCACCGCTTCCACCTATACTACAACCACTTGCTATCCAGTTACTGAAACCCATGCACCCCCGGAGCCTACCCCTACGCAGCCTCCCCAGACCTGCGACGGTGATAACTGCGGAACTTTCACCTGCCCACCACCGGCTACAGTCACTGTCACCGTCACTGAATGTCGCGGAGACGGCTGCGAAGTCCCACCTGTCACGCCTCCGCCAGCTGAGCCTACTCCTCCACCACATCATTGCCCTGGCTGCCAGACCTATACCATCACCGATATCCACGAGGGGACCAGTACCATTGTCGTTCCGCCCCAGACTCTTCCCCCAGGTCAGTGTGGCAAATGCCAAACCATCACCATCACTGATATCCACGAGGGAACCAAGACGATCACCATTCCCCCGGAGACGACTATTTCTACACAGACTCCACCCCCAACGTCCAACCCACCACCATCCGGCACCGGAACCGGTGGTCCCAAGCCATCCGGCCCAATGACTACATACACACCCCCAACTCTGACCTCTCAACAGCCCACCGGAACTGGCTCTCCCCATCGCCGATGGTGGAACTAAGTGAGCACTGGTAGAGCATGAACACTCACACCCGGACTAATCTACGACATATATTTTTTTGGTATTTAATGTTATTCTCCTATAGTTAATGTTTACGTCACCACTATTTGTTGTCCCTTTTCAAACGAGCATTTCCTTGGTCCAACCTTACCCTTATTGCCTTATCTGTTTCACGATTGACTGCATAGTATATAAAATATGACTCTCCTCTATGAATAATAACTAAAAGCGTATACTGTATAATGGACTATTGGGTGCATTTTCATCTACTCTAATTCACAACACAATCTAAGACTTATTCTCCTAGTATCAAAATAAAGCGCTGTATTGTATAAGTAGTTACTATAATGTCACTGTTTGGGCACATACATACACGGGCACACATAAGATGTAAATATATAATCGTAGTAGGTGGCCGATACTGGACATGGAATCATATATTTTAATGCAACCAACGGTAGCACCTGGCTCCTTAATTAGATTACGACTAGAAGCAAAAAGCTTTCCGGATGTTCTCCAATTAAACAATCTCAAGGACTTCATCTGTGTGTAACAAATTCTGGGATTAGCTGCATGCTTCGTAATTCTTAGTCAAAGAGGTAATTGTTTAGCTAACTAGTAGCCAGCTAGTTAGTCTAGAGTAAAGGTGTCATAAAAACCTGCAGCCTTGATCTCTTCTTGTCTTCCATTTATTAGATCCAGCCTAAGCATCGGATGGTGTATCCAAATGTGTACGAAGGGTCGATAGCGGAATCAAGGAGTAATGATATGTGGCAAGGTAACGACTTGTAGATTATAATATAGCCAATGACCAGTCCCGCGATCTTAAGAGAAGGTGGTATGATCAAAGAAATGACCCGAATAGTAAAATTCCCTATCAATGAGATCAAGGGGAGATGGACAAAAAGACTGAGTGGTTAAGAAGCAAATAGACTATAAGAGTAGAGTCTTGTTTCTCATCCGCAAATGGCTAATCTTCTTTGCTGAAAAACGATCTGCAAATAAGAAAAGATAGAGCAAAAATGACCAAAAATGGGTATGTTCAGCAGACAGTGCAAAGTCAACCAAGTAATAGGGACATAAAAGGGTAAATAATGAATAAAAAAACAATATAGGACCAAAGACAACAAGGCAATAAAGGCGTAACAGAGGGGTGATCAATAACAATAGGCCGGAAGAAACCAGATGGCAAACAAAGATGAAAAAAGAAGAAAACACACAAGCATAACAAACAGTTCAGACTCGCCAAAACTCTCTCCGCCAAAAAACGCCCACATAATTTCAGAAATCCAATTCGTGAAGCTTAGGGGAGGACGAGGACGGTCATGCATGTAGCCAAGGGATGCAGGGGAATATGGATATTTCCGCGAAATATCAACCAAATGCAATTAATACAGAACATGATATAAATCGCTTTAGGTGTTGGGGAAATATTGGAGATTCCGCTTTTTACCAAGAATAATAAGAAAATATTGGTATGCTCCCCGGATATTTGGGCCGCCTCATTGCACTCTTTCACAATGGATATCGACTTTCCTTGTACGCCGTCCGTTTCGTTAAAATGGTTCCTTTTTTTGGGGTTGTAGCTGGTTATTGCTTATCAGGGACCTCAACTACTCTCTATTAAAACTGTCAGTAGACGAAGTATGTAGATTAGCTTACGATGTGTACTATGAACGACTCACTGGTTCGTCTTCACTGGTCGTAGCCTTCTTGGCCTCAGGTGTTGAGCTTGTTGGTCCTTCAGCACCTCCGTAAGCTCGTGAATCTAGGTGACGTGGTGGGCGTGGGCGTCGGTCCCGATAATCAGAAGAATGCATTCGATTTCTGCCATGCATTTGTGTGTTAATGCCAAGTCTCGAGTCATTGTTGCTCTTCTCAAGGAGTGGGCCTCCTAGAGTAGTGCATTTCAGAATCGTCTGCATCATCTGGGTTTGCTTAAGTGGTTTGGAGAGGTATTCGTCCATTTGCGCCTGAATACATTTCTCGCGGTCTCCCAACATAGCGTGTGCAGTCAAGGCAATGATGGGTGTTCTTGTCAGGCCATGGCGCTTCTCGTATGCACGGATCTCACCAGTTGCTTCAAAACCACCCATAATTGGCATTTGGACATCCATAAGGATAACATCGAAGCGGCGCTTCTTGATAGTCTCGAGTGCCTGGAGTCCGTTGCCGACGACGGTGACCCCATGGTTGCATTTCTCTAGTATTTTAACCGCGACCTTCTGGTTAACATCATTATCTTCTGCCAGGAGGATATCAAAAGACCGAGAGTCGTCCGAAGTGAGGGGCGTAGAACGGCCCTCTAGTGCAGGGAGCATGCCGTTGCCAAGATCAATTGGCTGGCATGGGGTTGTCATGTATGATGTAATTCCAAGGTCAAGCGCGGATTTTAAGCTAACAGAGACCACTGGGCATAGAAGCACAATGGGAATATATTTGAACTCATCAAAGGTCCGGAGGGTTCGTGCAGTTTCAATCATGTCGACAATGATAACATCATAAGCATGCCCTGCCTCTTTCCCTTCTTCGTCTTTGATTTCTGGCGGAGGCACATTGTTTTCGTTGTGGACAACAATTGGAACCAAGTCAAGGGCCCTGAGCATACCAATGATATTTTCGGCATAGTCTCCAGTGAATCCCTTGTCAATGAATAGGACGGAATGCCCCTTGTACGGCATCAAAGAGGAGGCAATAACATCCAGAGATTGATCTGCCTTCTTGACAACGCAGGTGAAGTGGAAGGTACTACCGCGACCGTATTCTGAAGTGACCCAGACGTCACCGCCCATTAGGTTAACCAAGCGCTTGGAGATAGACAATCCCAACCCGGTGCCACCAAACTTGCGAGTGGTAGAACCGTCTGCTTGCTGGAAAGTATCGAAAATCATGTCCAACTTATCCTTAGCAATACCAATACCAGTATCCTGGACGGAGAACTCGTAGGCGTATTCGTCGTCGGCGCAGACCTCACGTTCAGGCTCGCCCTCTGCAGGTGGTGGAGGTACATGCTTCTTGATCTCAAGAGTGACTTCTCCATGTTCAGTGAATTTGATCGCATTTCCAACTAGATTAAGGATAATTTGGCGGAGACGGAAGGGGTCTCCAATAACATAGTCGGGCACTGAGCTATCAACCTGGTATGTCAAGTTGAGGAACTTCTCATTGGCCTTCACAGCAAGAGTTTTCAGGGCGTTGAAAACTGTACCCCTCATTGTGAAGGGAATACTCTCAATGACCATCCTATTAGCCTCGATCTTAGAGATATCTAGTATGTCGTCAATGATGGTCAACAGACTGTTGGCCAAGCTGTGCACGACATTCAACATTTCACGAGGATAAGGCTTGAGATCATCAGTATCAAGAGTAAGCTGGGTCATACCGATGATACCATTCATTGGCGTACGGATTTCGTGACTCATGTTAGCCAGGAATTCAGATTTTGTGCGATTAGCCAATTCGGCGGCTTCTCGAGCAGCTGTATTTCTCTGAATACTGTCTCTGAGGCTTGATACCATCTTGTTGATCTTCTTTTTCAGTTCGTCCATCTCACCCGATGCTTCAACAGTAATGAGTTTTGTGAAATCACCATCTGTGGCGGCATCCGTAATTTCTCCAAAGGCGCGCACTTGGGAGGTAAGGTTGTCTGCCATGGTGTTGACATCCTCCGTAATTTCTTTCCATCTTCCAGAGATACCTTCAACGTTGGCTTGCCCTCCCATCTTTCCATCAACGCCGACATCACGGGCAACTCTTTTCAGCTCATGAGCAAAGTTGGCAAGTCGGTCAACCATGTTGTTGATGGTGTCTTTCAAAGTGAGTATTTCACCTTGCGCGTGAACGTCGATCTTCTTGTTCATGTTTCCTTTAGCAATAGCCTGGGTGACATTAGATATAGCTCGCACTTGGACAGTGAGATTCTGAGCCATAGTGTTGACATTGTCGGTTAGGTCTTTCCACTTTCCTTCGACGTTGTCCACCTTTGCTTGCCCACCAAGAGTTCCATCAGTTCCGACCTCTCGAGCAACTTTGCTGACCTCAAAGGCGAACGTATTCAATCGGTCCACCATGCTGTTGATGGTGTTCTTCAAATCTAAAATTTCTCCCTTGACTTCAGCAGTAACCTTTTTGGTGAGATCTCCCTTTGCGACAGCTGTAGTGACATCAGCAATTTCTCTGACCTGGGTCGTAAGATTCATGGCCATGCCGTTCACATTCTCCGTAAGATCCTTCCAGGTTCCTTCAACATCATGGACGGTAGCTTGGCCACCAAGCATACCATCTGTGCCGACCTCCTTGGCAATCTTGGTGACCTCTTGAGCAAATTGCTTAAGTTGGTCAACCATTGAATTAATGATGGTCTTCAATGCAAGGATTTCACCCTTGCAGTTGGCTTGAACCTTTTGGGTAAGATCACCTTTGGCGACAGCGGTGGTAACCATAGCAATGTCTCGGACCTGAGTGGTGAGGTTCTCGGCCATAGCGTTGACATTAACTGTCAACTCGTTCCACATGCCCTTTACCCCCTCAATCTGAGCTTGGCCGCCGAGAACACCCTCAGTTCCGACGTCACGAGCGACACGAGTGACTTCAGTTGCAAAAGTACGAAGTTGGTCCACCATAGTGTTGATTGTCTGTTGAAGTTCAAGAATCTCTCCTTTGGCGCGGCGTTCGATCTTTTGACTCAAGTCACCATGAGCGACGGCAGTAGTGACAGTAGCGATTTCTCGGACCTGGTCAGTGAGATTGCTGGCCATGATATTGACATTTTCAGTCAACTCCTTCCAGATGCCGTTAACACCAGTGATCTGGGCTTGACCACCAAGAATACCTTCAGTTCCGACCTCTCTTGCCACCCTAGACACTTCACTTCCGAATACCTGGAGTTGGTCCATCATGGTGTTTATGGTGCGTTTGAAAGTGGTAATTTCGGGGTCCATCTCAAGTGGGTGTATCTGTACTTTCATGGAGAGGTCACCATTGGCGACTTGAGTGATAATACCTCCGATTTCCCTGAGAGCCTTCTGGAAGGCCTCGTTGGCCTGTTGATGTTTCCGAAGCTCACGCTCAAGAAGGCCGACATCTTCTGTTTCTACCTTGACCAGTGCGTTCTTAGTACGCTCTTCTTGTAACCGTAGCTCGTCTCGCACACGAGTGATTATTTCCTTTTGCAACTTGATCTCGTCGGCCTGTAATTGAACACGGTTCCGTAGATAAGTTATATCGTCTTCATAAGGATTCTTAACTTGGACAATGTCATCATCTTCATCGTCATCGTCATCTTCGCTGGTGTCATCTTCACAGATGGTTTTCGAGTCTGTGTCTTGGTCGTTGTCGTGCTCATTATTGATATTCTTAAGATTCGACGCACGAGTGTGTCGAGAGGGCGGCTGCAAAGGACAGTTAGAGAGATCATTACCCCCTCCCAGGGTACCACAAGACAGGGACAGAGTAAATGACTTCCTGAACATACCACAAAGAATTGTAAAGTGTTAACGCGCCCGATAAGAGCAGCTATTTCACGCTCTAATGCGGCCTTTCCATCACTTTCTAACCCGGGAAGCTTGATTTTGGCGACATCACAACCATTTTTTGGAGGCTGGTTGTACTTGTGGCCGTTGAAAGGGAACGAGGCGGGTAGTGGTGTATCCTTTGCTAGGCTCTGAAGTAGAGCAGCAGCAGCCAACAACGTCTCGTCCTCTGGAGCCATGATGGTCGCTGAAATATAATATAATAGTTCTCCTTTCCTTTTCGTCTTTTTAAGAATACTTTTCCTCTGGCTGGTTTAGCTTGCTTCTTTTTCCCCAGCCTTTTCGTTTTTTTTTTTTTTTTTTTTTTTTTTTTTTTTTTTTCTTTTCGCCCGTTTCAACCACTTTGCAACGTGGAACGAGTCGACGACAACCGAGACAGTAGGCTTGATATCCAAAGCTCAGATGCGTACACACCACGCAGTCAGCGCGAATTCGACATTGGAGGCAATCAGACGAGGAGGGAGTGTGCTATGTAAGAGAAAAGGAAGCGGAAAAAAGAAAAGAAAAAGGAGTTGGTGGGTGATATGAGGTCGACAGGGCGATCCGGGGTAGCGTAGGCGAGAAAGCGAGGAGCGGCGGGTTCGAACGTCTCTGGAGTCCAGGAGAGAAAAGCCAACACTACAACGAGGCCGCGAGAGGCCCGTAAGCAGTGCAGCCGGTCGAGACAGCGATAGGCGGCGGGCAAAGACGACGCCGAAACCGAGATGCGGGCGAGAGAGCGTGGGTGGGCGAGGGTTGGGGCAGGTTTGAGGTCGAAGTCGAAATCGAAGTCGAAGTCGAAGTCGGGAGGAAGAAAAGGCGGGCAAAGGGGGGAGGGAAGTGGCAGAAAAAGAAGCGGTGCGTGAGCGGTAGAAAAAAGGGGTCCTAGCTTTTTCTTCCTCTTCCCTCCTGCTGACTAAGCACGAGAAACGACGACGACAAAAAGGTCGAGAGCGGCGGCAGTGGGAAGGAAAGCAGAGAGACACAGGCAGGACGGGCAGGACGGGCAGGACAGGCAGGCCAGAGAGACGCCGGGAGACAGGAAGAAGACAGGAGGACAAGAAGAGGACAAGAAAGACAGGGCCAGCTAGGCAAGGCAGAAGTCACTTCTTTGCAACGGTACTCCTTCACCCTGCAGGCTGCGGATGCATGGTAGGTACTTGCTCGCTACTTATGACGACGACCGACAGCGTCCAGCGACTGGGGGATGCTCGTTGCTTTTTGGGAGCGCTCTCGTTGCCCTCTCGTCCTGACACCCCCGTTTGTGCTTGTGCGAGCGTTGGGAGACTCGCTGGCGGGCTTCTTATTTTCTTATTTTCCTTGCTTTAAACGAACGGTTGACTGACTAGCTATTTATCCAGCAAGGACTAGCATGCTTAGACTGAACCTAGCCGCAGGTTCTGCCCCCCAGGAGAGGGAGAGCAGCGTGATAGCCCTCTCTGTCCACCACCACCACCACCATCAAGGCATCTACCCGTCCATCCCCTCCCCCCCCCCTTTTTTAGTTTAAACGACGGCGAGCTTAAGCAGCAAGATCAGCACCGTCACTTGAAACGCAAGCGTTGCTGGTGTTGCCTATGAACGGGGATGGGGCTCGGGTTGGATTTGGGCTAGTTTGGTCGCCCAGCTTGATCGCCAACATATCAGACGACATTCTTCTGTACAGTTGGAAGAGAGCAGCAGCAGCCGGGCAAAAATGAGAGGTAAAGCGTGAGAGAGCAAGAGCAAAAAGAGAAAAGCCTCGCCTCCGCATGGGATGGTTTACACCGGCATCACAGGCAGCCAATGGGGTGAGTCCCTCTGTCCAAACTCCGAGAGAAGACGGTGAGCTCGTGGTGATGTCTCTCCGGTCACAGTTAGTTGTTCCTTTTCTCCTTTCTGCCTGCATATTGGCGATGGAGTCGACTATTTTATATGTACTCGACATGTACTTACATAGCCGGTAACGCGCCAGACAGTTGGTCGGATACGCTAGTTAACTAGTTCTTGGTTATGTACGTTGACAGTCAACTTCCCTCTTGCTGGGGCGGAGACGAACAGCAAGCATGAATCTACTCGTCAGCACTGCTGGGCCTTTTACCTGATAAGTAATAGCTACTCCATACACATATACAGGCTCTCTCTCTCGCCCGTCGTCTTCTTCCTTTTCTTTCTTTCTTTCTTTCTTTCTTTCTTTCTTTTTTTCAAGTCCCGTTGGTTGTGCAGCCAGATGATTCTGTACATGCCCCCTTCCACGGATTATCCGATCATGTGCATAGATTGGGATCTGGACTGTCCCGTCGACAAGAACAGCTGTCAAGTGAGCCCTCCACACGCTGGGGAGTGTGAGAGTGAGGGATGCGAAAGAGGTATATGTGCGGAAACTATAGTTGTCGTATTAAACTAGCTTTAGTGTCGGATAGATGAGAGAGGGACAGTCGAGATGTCCATGGCCAGGGAACCGTCTCTTCCCCCGTCGCCGGTTGGTCGACTCCTGGACGGATTCTCCCTCCCCCTTCCCTCCCTCTTCGCCCCTCTCCCGGAAGCGGGCATCACCCTGGCATCTCTACTCACGCACCCGTATACGCGGTACAGGGGTTCACCCTTGATTTATACAGTACTCCCTCTCGTCGTTTGGTTTGACTTTTAAGTAGTTATTAGAGGGATTTTGCAACGAAATCGAGGCATGTAATAAGAACTGGCCTAGATTACCTAATCAGGCCTAGGAAGGCGCTACTAGCAAGGATATATGCTTCGACGGGTATTTTAGCTAAATATATCTATAAGCTAGCCTATAAGATATTATATTACTTAATAATAATTAAATAATAAGATTTATTTTATTTAAATATTATTAATATTATAGCTACTTATTTATAAATATATTTAGCTAAATAAAATAAATAGATAAAAGAATAATAAATTAGTAGTAATTATAGTTATAGTAGTAGTTTAGGTTACTACCCTAATATATATTAAAAATTAGACTTATTAATATAGTATACTACTATATCGCTTATTTTAGTTTAATCTTATTTATTTATTTAATAAGGAAGTTATTTATTAGTTCCGCTTTACTAAGAATAAAATATATTAAATTCTACCCTATCTAGAGCTTAGGCTTGAGCCCCCACCCCTCAAAAATACCCCTA
>NW_003315413.1:0-24536 GCF_000151505.1 Trichophyton verrucosum HKI 0517
TCTCTCTCTCTCTCTCTCTCTTTTTCTTTTTCTTTTTGAAGAATACCCTAGTCTTGATATTAGACTACTTTCTTGCAGTAGTTGGATAGCCGTGAATAGCATGAAGACGGTCTAATAGGGCATAGATCCCTCTAGTCACTCTTTGCATATGGCTTTCTCGCTTTGTTTGCGCTAGGTCTCTCCCTTCATTGGGGGGCTTCAGAGACATATCTTGGTTCTTCAAAACTGATGGTAGGTATCTGCAGCTAAAGCCGCATGAATCTATCCCAGACGCATACCCGGTGATTAAGGCCTGGCCAACATGTATACTTCACAATAGTTCTCAGACATATACGAGAAAGAAGCGCAGGAGGTCTGAGTTGGCGCCATGTTATGAACAGAAGCGAGGGAATAGCCAATAATATCTTTTTTTGGTGCATGCCATGATAGTAAGACCTAGCTAATAGGAGTCGGAACAGGGACATTAAACAAGTTTATGGTATACCCGAGATTTGACAACGCCGAATAACGGACTCATGATCAATGTATAGCAACGTCCAATGACGTGGAAAGCAACCTGTAACCATGCTTTTATATTATTGTAGGTGCAATAAATGGTTCCTCTGTGATTCCCGGATTCCCAGAGGGCTACAACCCGAAAAGAAGGGTTTGGATATGGTATCAGTCTATTTTGAACGGGTTCCAGCCAACTCGAAGCACCCGAGCTGCAATGAAAAATACTAGTCCTCCAAAGTAACAGCAACTCGTCCAAGTAATGAGGCCCCAGTATTCACCGCCATTACGGGTTAAGATGGATCCTCCAATGGGGATACCGGTAAGACATCTGTGTGATATAATTAGATTCGTAAAGATAAAAAAAAAAAAAACAAACAAAACAGAGAACAATTGAACCGTTTGGGATAGACAAAACAGGAAGAGATGGAATCATATACGTACCCAAAGCTGACAACGGTGTATGCCGTGGCATAATAACGCCCATAATTCTCTGTCTTGCATGTCTGGCCCACACACACTGGCGTTAGACCAATGTTACTACCACTCGAGAAGCCGAAGATGAAAGCGAATGATACCGTCATCGCAGTGTTCCCATTGGCTGGAAGCCAAAGGCAAGACACAGAGAGCAGGCACATCAGGACAGTAACAATCATGGTATTGAACCGGCCCGTGTAATCGGATATGTATCCGGGGACCCAACGGCCGAAGAAGGATCCTACATTGAGGATGGCCAGAAGCTGGTAGGATAACCCCTTTGGCATGCCGTAATGAAGAGCATAGGAGGATATATATGTGAGAGGTACAAAGAGACCCCACTCTATGCAGAAAATACCGAGCGTGGTGCATGCAAATACTGGCTCCAGGAGAATACGGAGGTCAGGCATGATATTCTCCATGGTAGCACGCTGTCTGGGCAGTCGTGATTTGACTAACATCAAGCCAGCACCAAGACTAACAAAGCATATCAAGGCCAATACACGAGTAGACCAGGCGAATCCAATCTTGGTGAAGAGAGCATCTAGTACCAAGGGAAAGACAATACCTCCTACACTCCCTCCAGTTGCTGCTAGACCAGTTGCCCGGCCTCTAAGGCGAAAGAAATAGTGGCCAGGATTAGCCACTGCTGGTGTGAACACCATCGAAGTTCCAGCTGCACAGACAACACCAAAGACAACCATTATCTGCCAGTATTCAGTGCAAAATCCAAGAGCAATTAAGCTCCCAATGACAAGGGTCGAACCGACGAGGACAAGCCCCTTTGGGCCCTTTGCATCAAATATAGGGCCGATCTGAAGACCACCGAAGAAGATGAGGAAGGAAAAGACGCCAAAGATCCATGAGATGGTACTCTGATTGTAATCCTTGAGTTGGTTCTCACTCAAATAAGCCTGGAAGGTCCCTATGGTGTTAACCAATCCAAAGGAGCCGAAAAGGCAGAGAAAACACCCAAATACCACCAGGTATGCCTCCAGCCCACCCTCAGGATACACATTGCCATCTGGATCTGTTGACATACGAGAACCTAGCCGGGCGAGGTTCTCTGAATCCGCAGGCGGAGAAGGTTGTGACGATCGCGTACGGGACAGACAAACCGAGTTACCGTCCTGGTCCCTAGTTATGGCCTGGAATAGCAGTCCATTTCCTGCTAACGGAAGCGCCTTTTCGTCATAAAGGGGCTGTTCTCTTTCCCCCTCGTTAGCTGGGGCGTCCAGGTCTTGCCTCGCACCAGCGTCCTGTGACTTCTTCTCTGTTGCCGGAGCAGGGCCTTCTGAGTCACTCTCGCATCCTGCGCCAGCAGTCTGCTCTGGATGGCCTGGATGGCCAGTGTTGTGGTGTCCCTCCTGATGAGAATCTGCCCTCTCGGCAATCGGGTTGCTCTGAGATCTCATACTCCGGGTTGGACAAAACACCGCTCCTTTCACCAGACTCTGCCAAGGTGAATTATATTTATATATCCAACAGTTGAGAGTACCCGCGGGGGTGTCCCTATCGGTGATGACAGAAACGAAAGGAATATTCCCTTTCCGCCGAGCTCTTTTAGCAGTCAGTTGAATTTAGACGAGACGAAAGAAAAATATTCCGGGAGGCAAGAGTTGGTGGTTATCAGATCCATGGGAACCAACAACGGAGGTGGCCGCTTTAGCCGAGCGGTTTTTACTCCAGACATCGTGAGAAAAAAAAATAAGCATAAGGCCTGGAGGTGTTTGATAAGCATCGGGTGAGGGAGTGGACATTATTATCCTTCATTCGCCCATGGGCTTTGAACTTGTGGGTTTCGGCAGATGGGAGATGCTTGATCCTTGCTTCAACACACTTCTAACGAGCTCCTTAACATGCAGTTGGACATGTTAACTAACCGTCTGGGAGTTTCCACAGGGACTGATAGAGTCTGACCGCCAACCAGAATTATCGTCCTGTCACTTATCGTGGAATCCGTGAAAAGGGACACGAAAACCGCCCTCTGTAACAAGCTTCAAGGGAGACAAGTCGCTATGTCAGTGGTCCCGGCAGTGTCGTTGAAGTTCACGGTTGGCGATGGCGAGCTCGGTCCGTTGGTGGCTTGCAGCAGCCACGCGGAAGCGCCCTTTGTCGCTGTGGTTGCTTTTTCCTTGCTAAGATGCCATCGCAAGCTGGAGTTCTTAGCCAGTCGTACATGAACTCCCGGACGCTTCTTGAACTGAAAGCCTGGCGCTGAGATCGCTGAGAGCACAGGGTCGTCACCACGATAGCGAGCCTTCTCAGCGAATGAAATATATATCATGTGTGCTTGCTTGAAGAGACCTGCTCTGGAGCAAAGGTGCAAAAAGAAACCATGCCATCATGTTTCAAGACGACGAATTCAGCTAGCTTCGAGTTCGAGCACACGAGGCGTGTGCTGGTGATTCATTTCAGAGATTCCTTGAAACCCGATCCAATAGGGTTGCACTCTATCGGGTCCTGGTTATGTTTGTGTGTATCTGATCAGGCTGCACCGATTTTACTATCAGATAGGAGGAAAGGGGCAGGGAAAACGTCTGAGAACGTGGTGCTCTGTAAGTCTAGAGCATTAACTACTATCTCTTCGCGGAATTGAGCCTACTATGGTGTGAGAACACACATAACCTATCACCATAATCTGTCGTACCTGGCGCCGGTATTATTGAATATAGATAGGATATTGGACCTTGGGAGGCTTTTTGGACTACTAAGCAGGTTGTAACCCTGTTTGCGTCCGATCTTCCTCCCAGAGATTCCCAGTCCTTTGGATGCAATTGACTTCTATCAGTCCCGCGCTGATCAATGGGCTTCCCGAGGAATACCCCGTCTCTTGCAGGTAACTAGTTATATCATCTATATGTTTATCAACGGGATATACGAGGTTATATTTAGATAATATAAGTATTGTCATTTTGGCTCAAGAGTAACAATGAAAGTACTCCATACTTAGTATAAAGAAGGATACGAACGATCTTCACATATGAAGAAGGCCAATATAAAATAGCTGGCTTTGCTACGATGATTACCGTCCGTCCTACATCTGGTCAATCTCGTATTAACCATGGATTTCCAGAGGAAGCGTCAACTGGTTAGCCGTACCTACGGAGGACATAATAATCGAAAAATAAGAGTCCCTGTCCATCACGAGGAAATCACCAAAAAAGGCAACCCGTAATGCTTTGCTCCCACCATCCCTGGTATTAGTAGGCTGAACAGCAGACCAGATGGATGGGTGTATCGTGGCGCATCATCACACCCCTTCTTAACGGCGTCACGAGCACGCTGTCGATTCTCCCCCCATCAACTCTTGGGAAGATGTGACGGACCCTTCCGTACCACATGGGGCCACCGTAGCGATGGCTTCCTATTCCCCTCCAGGTTCGCTTGTGCTGCCCCTTGTACCTGACTTGACGTCATTATCAAAGCAGTTTTGAAGAGACTCGGTGAACGCAACTATATTTTGACCGAAGCTCCTCGGTGTTTGCCGCCGCCGGAGCGAGTGCAGAGATTTTTTTTTTGCCCTTAAAAAAATTCTTCTCCGGCTTCCCTTCCCTGGCTTAATGTCCGCATCCCCACCCGCGGTTTGCTGTAACTCCAAGGGCTGCATCCTTTTTATGCAGTGGCGCCTCGGCCATTGCTGCGGCACTTTTCATTGGTGGGAAGCCAATGTAACGTGACACTGTCCGAGTGACTTTTGGTATGACGTAATACAGTTGCTTAGCGCTCATTGGCAGGAAGTGGAACAAAGCTTTTTCCGAGTCCGAGCTCACGGATGCCAAGAAAGTCAAGGCGATGAAGGAAGCTTACTAAGCACTTTCCTTTGACGTCCAAGAAAAAGCAATATCAAAGTCAACAAGTACTCCGTAGAGACGAAGCAAACTCCATCTCCAGACAGAGAGAGGCAGCTATGCATCTGTGCAGACAGAATGAGCTCTAGCAAGACAGAGCGAAAAGAGGGAAATAAGAGTAAGGAATCTAATCATGGCTGAAGGCAGATGCAGACTACTTACTCCGGAGGCAGGGATGAGTCTTCCCTCTGAATGGATATATGGCTCAGGAAGAGATCGCCACTTCCTTGCACCCTCCGGACTCCGTACCTTAAGAATCAATAATAATAGAGAGGACCAGTTCTTTGGTTCAATTTATGACCAAAATTCAAAACTCCCCCCGTCTTGCTTACCCATCAGGGAAGAACCGAGCCTTCGTGATGAGGTTGCCTTCGCCCGGCCGCCTTTGCCCTTGTGTTCCTGCTCGACGGCCTGCAGCGATATAGGAAGCACCATCAAAATCACCCCAGCTCACACCCTGTCGGTCGGGGATCCATATACGAGCACTGCTCTCCCTACCCTATGACATAATAGTGAGAATGAAAACGGAGAGACGCACTAGCATCAAGAGAACTCCACCCCTTTCTCCCATGTCGAACTCCACCGCCTGCACAGCCAATCAGCTTGACAGGATCCGCCCATTTCAACCCGCTCTCGTGCTTTTCTGCCCATGGCTTCGCCCTGTTGCTTTTTTCGCCTCTTAATTTCAGCTTGGGTCTGAATCGTCTGATTCGTGAAACACGCAGATATATAACAACCGGCGTCACCATGCCTCTGCCTTTATAGAGGCCTTCCTTTCTCTCCCTCTCCCTCAAGTCCGACCATCTCTTTGGCTCACAAAATCCCCTGGACCGGTATACACAGCCGTCTTCACGTTTCGGAAGGCAGACGGTGCATACACGGCACCCGCCATTTTATTACAGCTACACGTGGAGGAGAAGCTCACCGACCAGCGGATATACAGCTTTTTATTATATTTTTGGAGATACAGTTAGCTGGATAACTACTCTTCAGAAATTCCTTTCCGTTCACTATTGGCCCCAATTGCCATTCTCAGCTGGCTCATCGTTCCACGTGCAATTATCATCACTCAAGTGCAAACTCATCGCCATTTCTCGGAATATCTTCCCGCAATCCCATCGCATCGACGGCCCGGTTCTAGCTATAGCAGCCCAGACGCAGCCTCTTTGTGAAATTCACCAGTTCCCAGTAGCCATATACTGTACTGACGAAAGCACCAACAAACCCATATCCCACGTCGATAAGTCCCATTACCGTGCCCAAACGCAAAGCTCAACAGTTTTCCCATCTGGCCCAAAGCAACAGTAATCACCACTCACCATGCCGTTTGTGAACCCGTTTGCGAAGGAGCAAAAGTCCTTCCCTGGAGTCCTAATACCACTGTCCGGTGGCTCGCCAACAAGTAAAATTCCAGCGAAAAAGAAATCCGTAGGTGGCACCTTTGACGAAGAGGGTGCCGCCAGCCCCCCACCGGAATATGAGACCGAATTAACCCTCGAGGCTCTGAGAGCTGAGGTTGAGGCTGCTGTTGTCTCCACCGGCCAGGACACTGCATACGATAGTACGTTCTAACTATTTTGAGATTTCCCTTAACCCTTTTTTGCTGTACAGGCTAGACGAAAGAAACATCAAATTCGTCTAGCTTGGTCAAACCAGTAGATTATATACTACTGTATTCAAAGAACTAAGTCTAATCAATATGTCCTTTTAGGAAAATCTATGGTCATTAATAGAGCAGTTCAAGATATTGGAATGGGCCGCTATCAATGGCAATTATTTGTCCTGTGCGGATTTGGCTGGTTTGCAGACAAGTATGTTCTTTTCTGAGTCGCTTATAACCTAATTTTATGCCGATATAAGCTAATATGGTACTATTTACAGTTTATGGCTTCAAGTAAGCAACTACATGCTGTCATGCATTTAGTGAAAATGCTGGTTAACAGGTTCCATTTAGGGTGTTGCCCTTACATTGCCGAAACTCTCCCTCGAATTTGGTGTTAGCGAATCTCATGTTCGATTCACCACTTGTGCTCTGTTCATTGGCCTTTGCCTTGGATCCATCATCTGGGGAACCGCTTCCGACATCATTGGACGTCGCCTTGCTTTCAATATGACTCTCTTCCTATGCGGCGTTTTTGGAATTGCAGTTGGCGGTAGCCCAACTTGGATCGGGTATGTATAACCTTCAGGACTTAATTGCATCTGACAAATGATCCACATGAAGTTCCCCTTGCTAAACTTACTTTGTTTCTAGTGTCTGCGCTATGTTTGCATGTCTCGGTTTGGGTGTAGGTGGAAATCTACCTGTTGATGGTGCTCTGTTCCTTGAATTTCTCCCCTTCGCGTCTGGAAACCTCCTGACTATGCTCAGTGTATGGTGGCCTGTTGGCCAATTGGTTGCCAGGTAAGCAGCGGAATCCCCTCCATGTATATCATTCCTCACCCTAATTCTGTTTCCCTACAGTCTTATCGCATGGGGCCTTGTACCAAAGTATACTTGTGCTGAAGGTCTACCTTCCTGCCACCTTGCGCCTGCTCCATGCTGTGCAAAGGAAGACAATATGGGATGGCGATACTTGACTTATATCCTTGGCGTCCTTACGTTCCTTATGTTCTTGTCTCGTTTCTTCCTATTCCACCTCTTTGAATCCCCCAAATTCCTTCTCTCTCGTGGACGTCAGGAAGACACTGTTGCCGCCGTACACGGAATTGCGTATAAAAACGGAGCAAAAACTTGGCTTACCGTGGATATCCTCAATGAAGTTGGAGGACATCCAGATGAAGTACAAAGCCAGAAGCTAAGCACTGCCGAGATCATCAAGAGACAGCTGAACAAATTCTCTGGAGAACGTATCTCCCCGCTCTTCGCAACCAAGAGCCTTGGGTTTACTAGTAAGTATTTTCATCGCCCTATATTCAAGAGATAGTTGGAAGCTGATAATTCCTATAGCTGTCCTTCTGTGGTTTTGCTGGGCAACTATTGGAATGGGCTACCCTCTTTTCAATGCTTTCTTGCCACAATATCTTTCTCAGGGTGGTGGTGACAAATATCCACCCCCAACTACTTATACCGGTATGTTTGCTACCATATTTACTTGACTCTTCCTATGGCTAATAAAATATAAAACAGTATACCGTGACTATGCCATTACTTCCATTGTTGGTGTTCCTGGCTCCCTGATTGCCTGCTACACCGTCGACATCCCTTATATTGGACGTAAGGGTACTATGGCCATTTCTACCATGATCACAGGAGTTATCCTTTTCTGCTTCACGATATCTCCTGACCCCAAAGTTCGTCTGGCATGCACCTGTCTCGAGGCCTTCTTCCAAAATATCATGTACGGCGTTTTATACGCCTACACCCCTGAGGTTTTCCCAGCACCCAATCGTGGTACCGGAACTGGTATCGCCAGTTGCCTTAACCGTATCTGCGGGCTACTGGCACCGATTGTTGCCATCTACGGTGGTGATGCAAACCCTAAGGCGCCTGTGTATGCATCTGGCGGCCTCATGTTGGCTGCATTTGTTGCTATGGTACTCCTTCCGATTGAGACTAGAGGCAAAGCATCTCTCTGAAGAAACTATGGCTGAGTGTCATTATCTGGATGATTATATTGTTGTTCTTCGTAGGGGAAGTATAGAGCGAGAATAGAAGAGGGCGAAGGAATGTGTCAGACAGAAAGTCTGGTTGCAGGCATCGCGAGCGAAACGATTTGTCTTTACGGTTCATGTTTATGTTCATGTCTTTGCTTACTATACCCAGTTGGAAGGTAGCTCGTTTACTTTTTTATGAATAGAAAAACGAATTTATTTATCTCCTTTCTCATCTAAATCACATACATGATCTAACGTCTTCTAAATTGTATCTGTCTTTACTCAATCGCATACTTCGCTCTTCTTCTACACCTTATTTCAGTTATGTCGAAGTCTCGAATACGCATAATAAGCGTAACTAAGTCACCCCATGTACGTACATACCCTCAATCCATAGATAGGCTGCACCGCCGAGACCTCGATATTGTGATTTATCAAATCAAATGCAACCCAAAAATAAGGAAGCCCTTCGAATTTTACTCCAACGCGCCCCTATCTATTATCCCGGCGTGGGAAAAAAACAAAAACAAAACAAAACGAAAAAAATACAGCAACTTGGGTAAGAGTACAAACAGTCTGTATAAACATTTCCTACTCCTTCCAAGCAAAAGGCAGAGTAGGAGTGATGGTATGGTTATGGAAAAAGCCATATCAATTGTATGTACGGAATATTTCAATGTCTAGTGCTGGGAAGGTTCAGTTAGGTTTGGGGTTGTAATTAAATGAATCCATAACATAACATGACATGACATCACAGAAAAATCAAAGTGAAATTGGGCATTAAAAGAAATCATTGCTGGGCATGCACACATAAGAAAAAATAGAGGGCGGCCGAGGAGCCTGCAAGATGCAGGGTAGGGAATCGAGTGATGAGAGTGAGGTGGGAGACTTGGGGGATGGGGTAGCTCTTATTTGGATGAGGGCTAATGTGAATCAAGACACGGGTTGTCCAGCCATCCTCCTTCCTCTCCTTCCTAGTAATGTGGCATTATCTAGGCTGAGTTCGAATGGCTGTTGTGCTGACCGAGCTGCGTTTTCTCTGGCAGCAGCTGCTACAGCTGCGCTGTGTTGGCCATAGCCGCCTTGCTGATATTGTTGACGGCCTCGTTGTTGTTGTTGCTGTTGCTGCCTGGCAGCAGTTGCGCCGGCCGCACGACGGGCTTGAGCAGCTGCGCTCATTTGCTGTGATTGTTGACTTGTACTGATATTGGTACCACGTAATTTGCTCTCAACAGCAGCTACGTCAGGGTTATATCCGGTAGGTTGTTGCCGCTGTTGACCTCCCTGAGCTCTGTTGTAAGGCATGGTTGGGACGGGGTTACCTCCATGGTCATAATAACCGTGTAATTCAGAGATATCACCGCTATACTCTTGTTGCTCGGCAGGTTCGACTTCACTAAGGGGATCGAGAGCCGCGCCTCGGTATCCGACTTTGAAACCAGCTTTGCGGCGTTTGGCCTCTTCCTCTTGTCTGTGAACAGCGTAGCCGACATCAAAGACCTCGCGTAGGTTCATAGCCCCGGGGGAGCGGAAGTCAGCGCGACGAGCATTGGGATCAATACCGGCAAGTGGCGCTTCAAGGATCTTGTTATGGGAAACGAGAGGGGTGGCAAGTGGAGGGGCATCATCAGCGGCAGTGGTCTCTTCGTCTGTCTCTCTAATCCAGGGGTGTGCAAGGAACTCTTTAATGGTATAACGTTTGTCAGGGTCAACGGTGAGGAGATGTGAAACCAAGTCCTGCGCAGATTTAGATATGTCGTCCCACCAAGGGGAGAGGAAGGTGTATTGTCCGCGCGCAACCTTCTCTGTCAGTGCTTGGATGGATTCGTCATAAAAGGGCGGGAAACCACATAGCAGAGTGTAGAGAACACATCCTAACGCCCACATGTCAACCGATTTAGAGTAGCGCTCATCTTTGACAATTTCTGGGGCGGTATAGCCGACAGTACCGCAGGGGGTCATGGTTTCGCTATCCCAGATGACCTTTGAAAGGCCAAAGTCTGCAACTTTGATCACTCCGATGCCGCCGGACCCAACTCCAGGAACAAATTCACCTTCGTCAACCTTGTCTTCGTCACCTGGGGCTGGTGGCTTGGGATTTTTGGTGGGAGTAAATGGTGCTGGATAGAAAAGCAAGTTTTCTGGTTTTATGTCACTTCAAAAAAGATCAGTCATTGCATAAACAAGTAGTGCAGATTATACGGGGCGGAAATGTTAGATCTAACCGATGAACAACACCAGATTCCTCGTGCAAATACTCTATTGCCTTTGCCACCTGTACGATAACATGGCGGGCTAGTTTTTCACTGAAATAGGTCAAACGAACGATCTGGTGGAACAACTCCCCCCCGGGACATAGCTCGAGGACGATGTAGTAGAATTGGGGTGATTCCGAAAATTCTATCAGTTTGACTATGTTTGGATGGTCAAGTTGGCGCATTATTTGAACTTCTTTCAGTATACTCGCACGCTAAGAGTAGTGTTAGAATAACTAGATCGATGGTATGCAGTGGTCTGACGATATATGGAAGGGTGTTCTCACCTCCACCTGCTTCTTCTTGATGCTCGGGTGAAGGTGATCAATGCCCTAAGAGGAGACCCCCAAAGGCACACCGGTTGGCAAAGAACGAAGAGAAAAAAAAATGTTTACGGGAGCTAGTGTAATGGGATTGGGTATTTTGCCTGACTAGTAGCGCGGCATCCCGGACATACCTGTTTGGAGCTCATCTCAAATTTCCTGACGACCTTGATAGCAACTTCCCCTGATTGTCCAGACTTGTATCGCGCGCGGTAGACGTTGCTGAAGGCGCCATCACCCATCTTCTCAACGAGAACATATCGTTCTAGGCCGGGGTAGGTGGGCAGCTTGGAACGGTTGAGCTTCTCCTCCGCAATAATCTGCTCGATCTCCTGCTCATGGGCTCTGGCCTGGTTCTTCGTAGTGGTGGCCGATGCGGCCTTATTCGAGCGTTGATGTTGATCGATAGCATCAAGGGTGCCAGTGGCCATGCCGGGCTGATACTGCGGCTGCTGTTTCCGTTGGGATTCTGCGTGGACGGCTGTGACGTTGGTGGTAGGCTCACCATGGGCAACAGACATACGGGCCTGTTTCCCATGGCGGATGAAGTTCTTGAGGTTTTGTATTGTACTCATGACGACAGGATGTGCTTTTTCTTTTCTTTTTTATTATTATTGTCGTCCCCTTGAGATGTGAGCGCAGACAAGGGGGGAGGGCTGATGATGGGGGAGGGGCGGGTAGTACGGCGCGGCTGCTACAGCCAGGCCTCTTGTTTTTTTTTTTTTTTTTTTCTTCTTCTTCTTTCTTTGGGGGGGTAAAGTGGAGGGCAGCAAAGGAAAGAAAAGGCCGGTCTGGGATGCTGAGAGTTGCCTGGCCCTTGTGACAGTTCCGTGTCTCTCGAGTGACTGTTACTGACTGTCTGGCTGATGATCTCCTGTGACTCCGATGCAGACGGGAGATAAGCGAGTGACGGGGCGAGGAGCCTATTGTTTTATAAGGAGAGGGAAAGGCCAGCAGGAGGAGTGAGATCTGGGATGTTGACGTCAGTTAAGTGGACACTTTGATACTTGAGTTGCTTAGTGCGCAGGGCATGGAAGGACGAGGAGGGCCCTGTAGCTTCTCCGTGGCCTCTCTCGGGTTTCTCAGTCGCCTCGGTCACTGGGTTGCTCGCCGCAGCGCTTGCAGAGACAGCCGGCCTTGGTCTATCGCGTCCTCACCGTCGCCGTCCTTCTTCCTTGTCTTCTTCTTCTTCGTCGTCACTATTATTATTCTGTGCTTTTTGTTGCTTTTTCTCGTCTTTCTTGTGGCTTGACGTCCTTTATTTCCCATTTCGGACGATAATCACGTGAAAATAGCTTTGTCTTAGTAATAGAGTGGCTGAGATAATAAATTTGATGACTAAGTAGTATGACTAATCAGGTACAAATTCCCACCCCCGAAAGGGCAACTTACGACTTCAACCCATTCAACGTCAGGTGTGAAACGACGATCAGCCGAACAGGGAGACGAGAGCTAGAAGCAAGGACAAATAGAGGCCGGAGACGAAAGCGACAGAAAAGCAGCTGTAGGATATACAAAAAGCAAGGTCACGGAGCAGCCACAGATACAGGAGAACCCGGTGACACGGCATAACCAGGAAAGATAAGCAGCAAGGAGAGAGAGGGTGGCTAACATCACTGTTTGCTTTTGCCCGTCCATACTCTCGCTCTCTAGAAGCCAGACACGATGTATTAGTTCATCAGCAGAACTTGGAACACGTTGACCAGCCCTGAATACACGAAGACGCGAGGTTGAAGGCTGGAGAGACGACCGGAGAAGAGGGGACCCGCGGGTGCTTATCTTGAGACAGTGCATATATACTGGTGCCAGGGTTGCAGCTCTCCCTTGAGCGCGCACTTGTCTGTTCTCGTTTCAAGCCGGATCGCATGTCCTGTCACTCGCTATTCGATATCTCACCTCGTTATCTTCCGTTTCTCACCTAGACAACACGGCTTACTTGGTACCAGTCACTCCTTAGGTGCCATTCCACCCGCTCATTCAGTATCACCACTCATCCAGCACATTGACAGCGCTACCTTCAACATTATCGAAAAATTGCCGTTCATTGGTCCGCCCTCCTGGTGAACTCTCCGTGTTTCCGAAAGCATAGCATACCATAGCACGTCGGTGTGCTGGTGAGCCTGTTCTGAACGTCTCTGCTCCGTGATGAAACGGAACCTCCACGTCCCCTACTCGGCTCGAACCTGACAACGATAAAACCGTGTTATGTTCTTTGGGGATATTTGAAGTAAAGATATTGTCCCCTGGGATAATGGCGGCCGCAATCGACATTGTCCAGAGACGTGAGGGCAGAGACAAACCTCTTTTGAAATCTCACAAAGTCTTACCGCGACGACGGGATCTTGTCAGCGCATATTCTCCTGCGTGCGCTGATAATGATACCGGTGGTGACATAAATAATGGGCCCGCGTACCCTCCTACACGTACACTTCCCCTAACTCCACCCGTCATCACCCTTGAAGACCAGAAACCCCTTGAGATTTCACACGACCAAGATGCTGAAACTCATCTCGACCCGCAAAATACCATAACACCTTCAAACGGAGTAAAACCGCTCACTCCAGATATTACCCCTCCTCGCATCGTCTCTCGCTCTAAGAAACGAGACGGGCAGAGCCAGCGTTTCCCGTCTGCATCTTCAAGAACGACCTCCTTTGCGACAGCCAAAGAATCCTTATCCTCTGATGAGGAGACTGAGAGGTCCAAACCCACTTCTCTGTTACCCAGTAAACATGGACCGTCACTCTCCTGGCGCAATACAGCTGTTAGTCATACAACCACTGATGAGGCCCATCATGACAAAGATGTGCAGAAGCCTAAGCAAGACCGCCAGCTGTTCGATACAAACGAATTACAAGTACGAAAACGTGGCGAAAAAAGAAGCTCATCCGGCTTAGGCCATACTCAGTCTTCTCATCAAGAGTATTCCCTTTCTCGTATTCATCATGGAAGCCTCCGGGGACGAACCCGGAACGAGAATAGCAGTGGCCCATCCAACTCAGTTGAAGCCTTTGCCGCCAGCACCGGCTGGCGAAGTGAAGGTGACATGGAGAACAATAACTCAGGGCACGTACGCTGTATTTCAACCGCATCAACCACCACCATTGAAGCCATTGTGATCGATTCTCCGCCGCAGAAGAAAAGGACACTTCGACATACTGAGAAGAATGACTCCCTTCGATCCGTCAGCACGCCAACCCCCAGCACACCATCTGTGACCAAGCCGTTGCAGTCGCTGCCCTTGTCACAACCACGTCTGACTCACAAACGAACTCGGATCACAGATGAAAATCGCTGGAGCATTGCATCTGACATGTCAGGAACTACAACCAGTACAGCCATAACTTTCACTAAACCCAGGAAAGTCGAGGATGTCATTCGTGTGGTTGTTATCCCTCAGCGTCGGTCATCGCTGAAGACCACCGCACCACCTAGACCGGTCTTGCGCTCATTGCCTCCGAATCACCGCAGACCTTCTACCGCGCCAGATTCGGCTCCAGAGTCATCCCAAAGTTCACGCAGACATAGGCGCACCATGTCCGAGTCCCTACCCTCCACGTCTAGTGTGCCTAATGCTTTTAAACCAAAAATTCCCACGCGACGGTCTTCTCTGTCTGCTCCCACGAGCAGAAATACCTCCCGAGCAGGCTCGATGTCAGGTAATAGCTCTCGCATGCTTGTTACAGCTGTTGGTTCTGAAAATAAAGCTGTTCTCGACTCTAAGGCTCTGCCACAACCCCCTTCGGAGTTTATTAACCCACAGACTCAAAACCTAGGGTCCGAAGGTACAGGAGTCTTGTCGGATCTCATCCCAAAGCCGCTTCGTCTGTCTACGACTTCTATGCCCACACCACAAATAGTTCTTCCCCCAGATTCACCTGTTCGTGATCATGAGGATTCCACCCGCCAGCCAACTCCACCAGCTGGATCTTCAACTCAATTTCAGCGTTCTATTGAGTCGTTATCGTGCTCTCCTGGGCCTGTAGAAATAAGCCAGGCAACAGCAGTTCCTTTTTTTGCCCATAATAACAAATCTCTACTGGTTGTTGAACATCCACTTTGTGAAGCTCGACCCAGACCACCCATGATTTCTCTAGATCATGTTGAATCCCCCCTTAGATACCCTCGTGCTGCGCCCAAACCCCCGGGTTCAGATCCGCAAGATGTCCCATTGATCCCACTAAAGCGTGCAAACACAGTGCCGTCAAGGCCCCGGCCCCCACTTCCAATGCAAACGGATAGTAGTAGCGGTACTGGCGGTGGGATTGCCCGTCGTCTCAGCTTGGCTCGTCGGAGATTTAGTTCCTCCAATCGTGCATCGACTGCAGATTCCATACCTGCTACTGATGCTGCAAAAGATATTAGAAGCACGACACATCGTGTACGCAACAGGATGGCGGGCAAGAAGCTGGATAGCAAGAAGCATCCGTTTTGGCGTCCGTATGGATTCTGGCAAGACTACGACGACGAAGGCATCTCCAGTAGACGCGGTAGTCTTAAATCCAGTATATTCATCCCCAAAACAACGACCACGATAACCGCCGGAAACGACTTGGATTCCAATGGATACGAGAGCGGACAGTATGTTAGCAACACACTTGGTATTCCTCACAACCGCACGCCATTCCAAGGCCCTATCTCCATGATCCGGCGTGTCTCGCAGCGTTCCCGGTTTCGGTCTAAGCCTAGTCGTGTTATTAAATCTCCATCCAGCAAAACAAGCCTGTCCTTAGTCTCCGAATATCGTCAAGGGAAACGTGTACGCTCCTTCCGTCCTTTGCATGAAGTGCAGGACTGGATCGCCCGTACTCGCCAACGACGTGAACAAGAGAAACTTGAGGCTCGCCGAGAGAAGCTCCGCCGAGCTATCGGAGGGAACGTTATTGTCGACTACACTAGCGTCGCCTCCACAATGGACCCGGAGAGTGTCTTTTCTCCGTCTCGAAGGGAGAGAATTGAATAAACCCTTGCGTCACCCACGAAACTAGTTATGCCAGCTGAACGAATTATGATACCACGAATGAATTGTAAAAAGTAAGATGAGATTGCCGGTGCCAACACCATTTTATTACCAACATATGCTTTACGATGATACATTTCATGCTTTGATAATGACAGCGCGGATGTTCGATCTCCTTCACTTGCATTATGATGATGATTGATGACGATGATGATGATGATTTTATTTTGATCCTGATCTTCCCCTCCCACCTTTTTTAATGTCTATATGTATCGCTTTGCTTTCAGTGTTACAAGGAAGCCTCTCCCATTTCCCCTGAGTTCGAGGTTTATGTTTCTTCTGCTTCTTCTCTTTCCCATACACGTAATATTTAAATACTGGAATTGAAATCTTAATAGAGCTCTTTATCACTCGTTATTCTGTCCTTTAGAGTGTGTTGCAGGACTGAGCTTGGATCCCCGTAGCTTCAGCATACGATCTCGCAGATCCGGGTCAAGAAACGGTTGAGGGGCCTGAGAGGCATCGAACTCCGTAGTCAACGTTTCTTCGTCAGCTTTTAATGTCGATCTGGTCGAGGTAGAGGTAGAGAGCATCTGGATATCCGCTGGCCGTCGTGATGGATGAAGACAGCGGGCTGTCGAGCGTTTCTTGAGTGCAACGGGTTTTCCCTTGGACACCACCATCTTTTCGTCTGCACAGGAGTCCTCTTCCGCTTCTCGGCTCTTCGCCGTCGCTGTGATGTTGGCCGTTTCTCCCTCGTCCCAAGCTTGACCTTCACCTCTCACGTCGTGCATCTCGGTAGTTAACCAGTTAATCAGTTAACCAGTCAACCAGTCGGCCAAAACTACTAACTCGTTAACTAACTACTTAACAGTTATGCAAAAAATGCCCGTAGGTCGAGTCATGTGACTGGCAGCAAATCCCATCGACAAAGACGAGTTCGACTCATCCAGCGAGACAAACGCTTCACCACCGAGCAAAAGCACTCTGGCAGCCTCTTAAACTGCGCCTATTTACAAGCAACCGAGCCTGTGTCGCCCGCTGCCCTGCCATTGCCCGACCGCTACGCCGCTGTCCCACACACTCTCGCCCCGTCTTCAACGCCTTGTACTCACCCGCATTCCCACGGCGAAATCGAGAAACAAAACCTAAAGAAAAAGAAGCAAAAAGCCTGCGCGGCCGCGGATTAAACCGGCAGGCCTGGAGGGTTCTTGTTGACTAGGGTGAAGGGATATGGTGATAGCGGTTTCGGAGGCAGCTCCCCCAGCAGCGCATCCACAGCTAGTTTGACACAGCAAGATACCTGGAGCAGTGAGTGGGGGTGATGTCGCCAGGTGGTGGACTGCGCTCCCGTGCTGCAGAGAGAACAAAGAGTAACAGCGGAGACGAGGGAGACAGCGACGACGGTAGGGCTAGGAGAACGTCGCTGAAAGGCCTAAGCGGTGGGAGACAGAAGAGGTCTGCGCCTGGTGGTGCGCAGAGCAGCTCGCCGCAGAGTGCGACTGGAGATGGCGACGAAGACGAGAAGCGGAGGCACCCGGTGAAGAGAGCTTGTAATGAGTGTCGTCAGCAGAAGGTGAGCACTCTGTGTATGTATAAGTTATAATTCAGCACTGACAAGTCTGTCACGTAGCTTCGCTGTGATGTTGTTCAGGACCCTTTTACGACCTGCACTCGCTGCCACCGGCTAAAGCTGCCATGTAAGATCGAAGCGAACTTCAGACGGATTGGCAAACGCAGCCGTAATGCGGAAATGGAGCGGGAAATTATAGAATTGCGAAGACAGGTTGTCAATGCCAATGCCAATGTGCAGTTCCTGGCCCAGCAGCAGCAGCAGCAGCAGCAGCAGCAGCACCATCTGAACATGTCCGCACCTGGTCATCTTCCGGTACCATCTTCCATGCCTTACAACCCATCCACGAGCTCGATGCGCCCTCAACAAGCAGACCAGGCCTCGGCTGACTACATGAAACCACACGAAGCCGTTGCATCATTGTTAGATCTCAAGTCCGGTGGTGACTATCTGCGAAGCCCACCTGGCAATATCATAGACGTGAAACGACTGGAAGATGTGACAATCCCTTTAGATCGGACCGCAGAGCTTTTCACCAGATTTTTTACATACTATCACCCTTTTCTTCCATTGCTTGAGGCTCAAAAGAGCCCGGACGAATATTATGATACGTCTCCTCTCCTTTTTTGGACCATCCTCGGAGTTGCCTCCCGCAGGTATCAGACAGATTCATCTCTTCTGAATGCTTTGTCCGGTCCCGTTTTGCGGTTGGTATGGAGCACACTTGCAGACGTCCCACAGAGCTATCATGTTGTCAAGGCTTTAGCATTGCTTTGCACCTGGCCGTTTCCTACTAGTAGTACGTCCACGGACCCTACTTTCATGCTCTGTGGCATGATGCAGCAAATAGCACTCCAAATAGGCCTACATAGGCCGTCTCATGCACAGGACTTCTCCAAATATAGGGTGGAGTTGAGAGAGGGTGAGCTAAATGATAGGGTGAGGACGTGGGCATTTTGTAATATTGTTGCTCAACGGTATGTTACTAACCAATATCTCCCCATATCTTGGCTCTATGCTAACAATTGCTTCTAGAGTTGCAACTGGCTATGGACAGCCATCGTCGACACTGTTTGACTGTACCCTTTCTTCGAAGGAGGCGGATCTACGACTCCCTCCTGAGGTTAGAGTGCGGCTACAGATTGAAAAGTTCTGTGATAAAATATCAAAAACATTGTACACAAACCATCGTGACCCAGTAGGTGTATTAAGCGACAAGGAGCGAAACGTCATGGCATCAGTGCTGTTCAAAGATTTTGAAGACTTGGAGGGTCAGGTCCGAACAGAGACAAATTGTATGCTCCCACCCCTTCACATATGCGCTACAGAGCTAACAGGTAATAGCCATAACGAATGTCTATTTACGAGCCGCTGGCCTACATCTACATCTCTCCATTTTCTTTGAGAACCCGAGCACCAAGGACTACCGCCAAGGCCTATCAGCTCTATACCTTGCAACAACTGCCTTTCTTGAGGCGGCCTTTGGCCTTGAAACCTCCACAGGGCCGGTCCTATCCTATTGCTCTAACTACATTTACCAGATGACCCTTGCTGCAGGATTCAGCCTTTTCAAGCTGTGCAACAGCTTTTTCGCTGTCCATATTGATATGAGCTACACGAAATCTCTTTTTAGTCGCACTATATCAGCCCTTCGCCACATATCCGTGATGAACAACGATCTTCCGCAACGATTAGCTGAAGTTCTTGCTCAAATGTGGCGAATGAACGGTGTTGGCAGCCGAAATAATCAACAGCCTCAGGACCAAAGGCATCAGGGAGAAACTAACCCATCGGATACGGGAGACTCACTTATGCTAAAGGTTCGCTGTAGAATGAGCATGTCACTTGTTTTCGACTCCGTTTGGCGATGGCGAGAGGATTTCCAAGCCAGAGGAAGGAATTTTGAAGGTAAGACGCCCGCTATCCCGATATCTTTGTCCATCTTCGATTCTGTACACAGAATTAACTGTCTACAACAGCGTATCTCAAAAACCCAACAAATCCAGACTCTGGAGCTGACTCCTCAGCCTCGTGTTCCTCCACCGCTGCCATCCGAACGTCAACATCCACGCCTGCACCACCTGCGCCAGAAGGCGTAAGTGCAGTCTCGGCAGCTGATCCCACCCTTACCTCCCCAGCTTTGACGGCTGGTCCTGTAACTACGGGCCCTAGCTCTCCCCCGGGTCCAGCACTGGGAGGCTTCAACTCGTCCTCCCTTTCCAGTGCTTTCCTAGAAACAAATTATGAAGTGTTCGACCCTTTAAATTGGATGCTTGACGGCCTTGTAGACTTTCCTTACTTATATCCTGGTGTTCAGGGCCTGGAGGTGTAGGTAGGGAAAACATCCATTTACCCAGGGGCTGCTACTGTTTTCTTAATTCCCTTTATTTTTTATAGGGAAGTTTATTTCATCTGTACATGATACCAACGTACGCGGGACACATTTTCGGCCGGATTTTGAGCCCTTTGCTTCTATTGGGAGTTTTCACGATAATGGGAAATATGAAGCTTTTTGCTTACGACGGAGAGAAGTACATACTAGCTTCTGAATTGGCGTTAATGCATTAATATTATCATACGTATTATTATAAATTGACGATTTTCACGTTCATTGATTCTACAGCTACGGAATTCATCACATTTGAACATACCAGATACCATGGTAACTACTGTCAGCAGGCTGAGAAGTTGTCAAGACCCTTTCACGGCTACAGCCTCCTCCGCCTAAATTACCAGTAGTGGTGTCCCTAGCCAGTGTGCAAAGTTGATAGCAGCAGTCAGAAAGACTAGGGGGGCAACTCAGAGCACAGTAATAGTGTGAATGATGAGTTGGTCGTTAAATAGCTCGTTCAGATCCTCCAAAGCAGGCATTAATTTGTATGGGTGACTTTTGATCGTCGTCTGGTGGGCCAACCAGTCAAGTAACTGGCTAGCTATATAGTTGTTTAATAGTATTATTGTCAACTAGCTCGCCAACACGCGAAGATGACAACTGAGATGGGCGATACGAAGTCGCCGCCGCTGTAGCTTAGTTAGCAAGAGATCCAGATAGTAGTTTATTAACTGGTACAGCAACCGATGATGACTGCAATCGAGGGAGGCATCTCTTAATGGAGCAATAGTATAAAGGAGCCTGCTGAGAGATATGGTCAGACAGAAAAGAGCCAGGCTCCATTCCGGGTAAATTTGACAACCCCGGAAAGCAAGCATAGCTAGTTAACTAATATTTATTGACACGTAAGGTGTAAACCAAAAGGGGTGCCCACCAACGGTAATATCAAAATCGAACATCCGTACAAATCTCAATTACATCAAGGGAATATTACATTACTGCACACTTTGAATCTTTGTTCCTCTTTCGTTCGCCCTTCAGCTTGGTCCATTGCTCTTTCCAGTCGTCTGACCGTGCCGTAGAATTTAGTCGAATATCAGACTGGGATGTTAGAATATTGCGACCAGTGCGTCTGTCAAAAAGGCCTCCCCCTGTATTTAAACGACGCCGAGGTACATCCTGAGAGCGAGACCGGGATCTTTGGACTCCGGGATGTGAATTGTCAGAGGATCTGTAGTTAGCAGAAAGCCAGCGACCACTGCGTGACTGGGGGTTCCCCTGAGGTTCTTCGGGGAGTGAACTTGTTCCGGATATCTGGCGCTCAACAGGCCATGTAGGAATATTTGGTAAGGAATTTTGAGGGTGAGAAGTGTGTGCTATAGACACTGGGTTTGGTGAAGGTATATAGGGATGTCGTTGCATGGTATCTAGTTGCGCTGCCTGATGCCCTGATCTGCTTGGGTGTGAGTGATCTGGAGTAATTGTATTCATATTTTGCACACAAGCCTGGCTCCCCATCACTTGTGGTGGCGGATTGGATGGTGCAGTATGGCCAGGCAAGGAAGTGAAATTGGCCGTTGTCAAGGCTGCGGGATGTTGCATGGAAGGAATATGGGGTAGAGGAAAAGCGGCGCCAATATCTGTAGGGGTATTGTTGGAAGGCGGCGGAGAACTCATGTTGGTTGTGCTAACGCCAACCTGGTTATTCGACAATTGCCTATTACCACTCGTGACTAGGTTAGGAGGCGAGATATCTGAAATTAAAGATGTGTTGGGGTAGTTTATTGGGCTGTTAGTGGCACTATTAGAAGGAAGAGGGCGTCTCGGGATCGTGATACTAGGCCGGCTTATAGTTGTATGCGATCGATGTAGCGATGAGCTCCCCGAGGAGTCAATAGTTGATGTCCGCGACCTGCGTAGCCCGTAGCCGGCATCTCTAGGCGGGCTACCAGGTGGAGGCTCCGTAGCACTTGGTAGAATACCTATCTGAAAGTGGTCCGGTAGAGGATCGCTTGCATCTTCCGTGTATGGAGGGGGCGGCGGAACCCAGTTATCCGCATCACTCTCATGGGGTACGACAAACTGTCTGCGGCGAGGCCCAGAATTGAGGGCTGGACGGGCCGTCTCAAATCTATTTGCAGCGAGGCTACGAGACGCTGCCGTCGCTGCCCGTCGTAGTGTTTCTGTAGAGCGAGGAGAGGTATTGCTATATGGGCTATCTAGAAAGGGTAGAGCACTCCTGGTTCCGCCCCCGGGAGTAGGTGGGAGGGGGGGTGATGATGGTTCTTCATCAGCATGAGATCCGACAGGAGGTATGCTATTGCGCCAGTTCGACCTTGATGGCGTATGTCTGGCAGCCATAGTTCTCTGACGGCTGATTTGGGCTCTCCTTTTCTCGAGCTCGACTTCAGCATCGAGCGTTGCTCCCTGTTCAGGCAGCTCAGTTGGGACTGCCTCGCCAGCTTCAATAATGAGTTCTTCGTGTGCGCCGTTTTTCGGGGAGAGCTCAAAATCAAACAAAATGACCCTGCCACCATCAATAGGCATAGTATCCCCGGTAATCATGCTGAAAGAAGAGTCGACGCCCCCCGGTGCTACAGCAACAAGCCTACATAGCTTCCTGGAGCTAGAAGTCTCCCCTTTCGTGTTCCGCATCCATCTCATATCTGTGATATCGTTGGTGGCTTCAATTGGATGTCCGGATATAAAGCTCTTTGAGCTTTCGATATGTTTGTTGAGACGTTGAAAGTTGGTAGCCTCGTATGATAAAGAACCATTTTCATCGATGCGAGGGATGGTAGGCTGGGGACGCGCTTGAGAATCCTTTCCAGAATCTTCAGGTTTTGTCCTTGATGCCGGGACTCCAAATATCCATATCCCAGAATTCTCAAAGCTTGCTGCTATATATTTACCGTTTTCACTAGCGACAGGTAGTAAATTTGGTCGAGGCTCGTCTCTCTCTATATCAGCTCCAGGCCCAACTAGGTAAAGGGTCCCGCCCTTGATATCATCAACTTGGGAAATACGGAAGGCCTTCACACGATTATCGTACCCTACAAAGAAGATAGAGTGGTCACTACTTTCGGCAGGGGGTATCAAACTAGAGTAGCAGTAGCCCTCACCAACCTCTGGGAAAAGAATCTGCGTTGTCCACATCCGACTGTGGAGCTCTGGTAGGCTAAGATCAAACCCAGGGTCAGGAAGAAGGGGAGGAGATATCATGATAAAGTTGTTGGCGTGAGGGTCGTCTGAAGAACCAAAGAGCATGGAGCCATCAGAGGAAAACGTTAACGTCGATATTCCTTCACACCTCACTGCTCGATGGGCGGTTGATAATATATTTTCTCCCAAAGCATAAATTTCAATCCCACCGTCAAATGCAACTGCCAGGACAGAGGCATAGGGTGAAAACTCTAGGGACAACGGGACCTCATGAAGCTCAATTGTCTGAAGAAGTCTAGCATGCTGGACTTTCAGCTCATACAACCGTACCCGGTGACCAGAAGATGCAACAGCTAATAGGGAACCGTCATCGAGTATTGCAGCCGCGGTAGGACGGCGCAGTATCTTCAGTTCATGGAGTATCGAGATATGCTCTTTTGTAAGATCTATCACGAAAATCCTAGATGAACTTAACGCCAGGAGTAACCGGCCATGAGCAGAGAATATGAACCGCAACGCTTCACCTTGCGGGGAGGCGGAGGAAGAGCTCACTGATGCTGATATAAGTTTCACAACGGTCTGCTTTGGCCGAAGAAAGGCAGCAAAAACATGGCTTCTGGCAACCTGGATGAATTTCGCTTTCAGTCTCTCAAGACTGGCTGATTCCAGAGTCTCCGCGGCTGAATCTGACGACGAATAGTAGTCTGCTAAATGGTGACGGTACAGACTTGGACAATCAGATATCTGACGCCATGCACGATTGATCAAGGTTAGTGAAGCAAAACAGTTTGCATCAACCAAGCGTAATATTCTGGCCATGAATGTTAACAAAATCTGCAACAAAAGAATAAAAACGTTTGGAAAGCCAAACCACCAGGTATTATTGGTTTTTAGGCATACCTCTCGATAACGACCCGAGGAAGTCGGTGAAATGCGGCAGCAGGTTGTTCACCTGCAACATCCCCCTGGCCGTCCACGCCGTCACGCCTGATACTGCACTCATCCAAAGTCATATAATCGCTACCCTGAATTTCATGGATATCTCCAGGCAGGACAGAGAGTTGGTTCCCTTCCATGGTCCTAGCAGTCATTTACCGTCACGATCCATGGTTGTTGTATCCAAATAAGCGCACGACCTTCCCGTTGACGTCGCCTCTTATACCATACAGCGTGAAGGATCTATGTACCACTACCCACGACTCGCGGAAACAAAAAGGAAAAAAGAGAACGAGGAAGACGACTAAGCCTGTAGAATGCGTGGCGATGCTTTCTCCAACTTCTCGATTTATATCTAGTTTAAGACGATCGTTTGCATGGGAGCAGCCACCCAAGATATATATCATGCACGTCGTCAAAGGCCACCAGGGATGAAACGGGGTCGAAGCTTTCGAATGTTGCCCTGGCGCTCCACGGAACTCCCACGAGCGAGCTAAAAAAAGGACGGCCAAATTTCAGCCACCTCAAGCTTAATAAAATAAAAATAGCAAAAGTCTGGGTGGTGGTCAGCTATTTCC